>NC_053023.1:660320823-660500645 GCF_003073215.2 Triticum urartu | reverse complement strand
GACATGCTGCACTCTGGCATACAGAGATCAGAGAAAGCAAAACATAATGTCAGCATAGAGGCCTCGTGATCATATTAATATTCAGACTGACCAAAAACAGGACCAACAAAAGGAAAATGGTAATAACATAAAAGAGCATGCCAAAACTGGTGTTTTACTACTGATCTCTGTATATACAATCTGTGCTGCCAAAAATGGTAATAACATAACATAAAAGAGTATACATATTCTGTGCTGGCAGCATATCAGATCGAGACTCGAGATACTTTTCGTCGTTTCCGGAATAATGTTAAGAAAAAATATGTTCAGTGCAGGAACAGCAAAAAAAAAAAGCAAGAAAAAAGTCACAGATCCCAAACCTTTGAAAAACGTCCCCTATCTGAAAAACGCAATAGATTCACAAGCAACAGAGTTCCATGCCCATCAAGCGGGCTCGTAAAGTCCAAACGGTAACTAGTGAGATTTTCAGTAATCTAACAAACTGACCCCGTTTTTTGGGGAGAACAAGCTGACCATTTTAAGAGTTCAAAACTTACCCCTTGCTCTGTCGGATTATTTTATACACAGATCGACACAATAAGCCAGCAATTTTGAAACAAATATAGAGCACGAATCCTTCATAGGTCCTATCCGTATTATATAACCAAATCGAAGGTAGCAGCGCGTGATTCCTTGCGGGTTTTGCTTAAGGCTAGTGGAGGAGTAGTGGCTAGACTAGACTAGACTGGAAGGAGTAGTAGACGCGGTGCAAGGAAAGGAAGGGTCCAAAAGGTGGACAGGTTGCTTACGGCTGGCATGACTTGCGTGCGTGCCGCACCCGCACCAGGTCAAAAAGTGGGAGCGATGCTCCCAAAGTCCAACTTGGCTTGGAACTTGCCAACCCAACTAAGCCTTTCAAATTATTTTTCTTTTCCTTTTTCTTTTTAATTTGAGAAACCGAAGCTTTCAAATCCTGTGACTCCAAGTTACACCAGTTGCAACTCTTTCTTGCCCCCTTTTTACCAAATTTAATTTAACCGCCGCCAAGAAGTTAAAAAGAAACTCCTAACCAACAAGAAAAGCAAATCATTGTGGTACTAATCGCTCGAAAACTCCTCTGATTGTAATAGATAACGATTTCTGGCAGCGAAATCGGATGAATTTTTACGAGTTCACAGGCAGATCAACCAAACCAAACCTCTCCTCCGCGTTCAATCAAACACCCCCAAAACATCAAAACAGTAGCGGTATGTATATATATAACTATACGCGTTGAAGGAGGAACTTTTGTTAATAATCGCCGAGAGAGGAGGAAGCGATTAAGCCCCGGCAGGGCGGGGCGGATGGTTACCCGGATCATGTTGAGTATGTCGGGCCGCTTCCGTCCGCCGCATGACGAGGAAGAGGATGAGGAGGCGGCGGAGGGGGAGCAGGACGCGGAGGACGTCGACACCGTCTGCCGCTCCATCCGGCCGACCATACGCCAAGAAGAACGAGCAACCGCCGCCGGCCCGCGCCCCGCAGGCCACAGCCACAACGCGGAGAGAAAGAGAGAGAGGAGAAAGGGAGAAACTTGGTCGAGAAGACGAGACGAGACGAGGCAGCGGCACACGGGTTGGGGTGGGAGTGGGGGAGAAAGATGGAGAGATCTTTTGGGTTTTATTGTGGACTCCGCTGGGCTGGTGGCGATGTGTGTGTGACGACGGGGTTGGCGTCTCGCGGGACGATTCCGTGGCCGGACGACACTTGTGGTGGGAAGGCGAAGACCGGGAAAAGCTTTGCGGGAGCGGAGTCGTTGGTCGATGATTGTAGCATTTGTGGTGGGTGCCACTACAAGAGGATGAGGAGGAGGTGGGGGGAAATCGGCGGATCAACCGGCAATGGCAATGGACGGCCGGCGAGGTATATATATAGGCACGCCATGTGGACTGGTTTTTCTTCCACGGCCGGTTTCTCCTCATGCTCCGGTTCATTGCGCCCCGGGCCGGCATCGGTTTTGCCTCTCCTACGGTACATGGTCGAGGAGGCGGACCTCATCTCCTCCCTACCATTTTCTTTCCTTCTTTGGGACGGGCGGCATATGGACGTCAAAGAAGTGATTGCCGGAGGTGCCGAGCGGTACGCCGCCGATCTCTCCCCCTCGTAGGCACATATGTTCTTCTTTTTTTTTTCCTACTAAATCTTGAAGAGCAGGGTTAGATGGTAAGTTTCTGTATATGTGTCCGTGAATGGATAGTGTGTCTGATTTGTGTTTCGCCGTTGGATATGCCCTTAGGACGCATCTCCCACAACGTTAGTGCTGGTAGGACCATGTTGAATATTTAGATGAAACCCCAAGTGCAAGTATATGGTTGCAAGTTAAGACCTTAGCCCTGGCCATTTTCCTATCATTTTTTTTCTCTTTAAAAACTGTGCAACTTTGGTTCGGAAAACTGGAACTCTTTACTACGACAAAGCTTAGCAAGAATCACCTTTAAATTAGCATCCTTCATGTGGGCTTGATACCCTTGGTCACCTATGAGGAAAAGGCAGGGACTATCTACATTTGAAACCGGATGAAAGGTAATCAAGTGTGCACTTCTATTTAAAGTGGATGGCGCGAATTAACCAACTAGACATACCAGAGGACGAGTCCGGCATGCGGTTGAATAGGTGAGTAAACAAGTGGTTGAAGAACAAATAGTCGACGTGGCACGCCACATGTGCCTAGAACATGCACATGAATAAAAGAGGGTAAATGTGATACAAAGTTTTATTAAAATGGATTAAAACTCCTTAAATCCCTATAAAATGCTAAAAGCTGGGTAAAATGGAATTAGCACTTTTCCTTTAAGAAATATTGGATGTGGTGTACAACATGACATGTGCACACTTATGTAGCTCTGACTGGCATCTGGAGCCACCATTTAGTTTTTTATTGACATAAACACCATCACCCACTTAAGAATCCACCTTGATTAAATCGAAATATGCATGACGTCAAATTTAATGTTTGGCATTCCCTTAGAAACCGTTATTCGACACACTTATGTGTTTTTCACCTGGGTCGGTAAGTTTTAGGACTCTATTTTGGGAGAGAATTCCTTATTTGACACTCCCTTAAAATCATGTTTCTTATTTGACACTGAAAAAATTTTCTTCCCTATATGACCTATAGTCTTAATTTCTTTCCCTATATGACACTCTAGTTCATTTTGTACACGTGAAAAGACCTTTTTGCCCCTGTACATAATGTGACCAGAAATATGTAGCATTGAGCCTAATTAGGGAAAATTCGTTTATGAGAGTGAGCACAGCTGAACATGTTATCTCCTCTGTTGGTCTTTTTTTGGGATGTGTGTGTATTCTGTATACCTGAGCGCATGCATCCAATGTATTTAGAACGTATTCAGCTGTGGGTCTAGTTTCATGTGGTATGGTTTGTGAGTGCGACTGTTTGACGTACTTTTGTACGTGTGCTTTAACACTAAAATGCATTCTTAAAAATTAATGAATTTTTTTAAGCACTTTTGTGTGTGCTTCGGTGATCACCTACGTGCATGCCATTAGTGCATGTGCACGTATTTGCATGGCCCATGTAGGACCTATAGCTGTATGGAAGAAAGTTGCGTGCTAGCACGAACGTACGTCCGGTTCGGTGCAGCCAACATGCATATGTATATGAACCGGGTCATACGAAGCTAGAATACATGTATTCGCTTGATCGTCAAGGTGCGCGTACGTATTTAAATATCTACGCTCCGGCAGGTAGGCTGGCCGCGTATATGTACACAAATACGTATAGACAACTAGCCAGACCGGTCAATTAGCACATGAACCATCGAAGGCCTCGGTCATGATTTCTTGTATCGGCTGGAGATTTCCAAAGAGCGAGAGACAAAGGCTCTGTTTGCTTCAATTTTCTTTTGAATTTCGTTTGCTTCAATTTGCATCGATGGATTCCGCTGCCGTACAGGGCCAAAGATTTAAACAACCTTCAAGGGGTTGAGGTAGGGACGCGTTTATCTTAAACAACGTTACATCCATATCGCTCCATAAAAATCGGAAAGGCAATGGCCAGCGCCGGACCTTCTCCAGCTACCTATAAATACCGAGGCACAACGCACGCACAAAAGGAGGCAACGCACGGCGCACCCACGGGGAGCCACCAAGAGATCCATCCATCATCCATCCATAGAACGCCTCAAGCATCACGCATCAGCCAGGAGATCGACGCGAGCTCGGCTGTCTTCTGGAGTAGATGGCCGGGAGGGAGGTAGCATAGCCGGCTCCGGCCGTGTTGCGGTTGCTGTCCAGCCGGCTGACTCTGTCCGCCCACCCCGCCGCTTATCCAGAGGAAAATTCCTAAACGTAGTAGACTTGACCTGATTTTTTACCGGCCGGCCTAATTCAACAGACTTTTCGAAAGCATATTTGTGGTCACATTATACATATGGGTAAAATGGTCTTTTCACGTGAACAAAATGCACTAGAGTGTCATATAGGGAAAAAAAATTAAGACTAGAGATCATATAGGGAAGAAAATTTTCTTTAGTGTCAAATAAGGAACACAATTTTAAGAGAGTGTCAAATAAGGAATTCTCTCCTATTTTGGGGGCGAAGAACGAACATCTGGGTCTTACTATGATTTAGGTTGAGAATAATGTTCTTTCTTACTAAAGCCATGGTTAATCATTTTTCAATGTTAGAAAAAATTGGACTACGAGTTTTAGGTGCTCATGATTCCATTTTTAGCCAAAAACGGTATTTTTGGTGGAATTTCAATCTGGAGACTATGTGTTTGTGTATGATTTCCATAAAATTGTCTCGGTGATGGAGGAATTGGAGGAGCTATATGCAACCCCTAAAGCATGAATGAAGGTGCGTGAAGAAAACTTAGAGCTGATCCTCGAATGAATGACAAAAGAGGTAATGGAGGAGGCCAAAAGAGGCAATAAAGAAGGTATTGTGAATGTAATCTTCGACGTTTCTGCTTCCCTGGGTGTAGCAGGTCTACATCTACATTGCCTCTCCCTTCAGCTTCCGCTCCATCGACTACTTCATCCTCACCAACCTCTACATGCGTTGCTACTCTTCCTCGGTGAATTATCGTTGCACTGCTAGGAAAATGCTTATAGTGGGGGTCACATTAGTAGCGAGCAGGCTTGAGACCCAGCAACTGGTATTTTGGGCAGATACCAGTGGCGGGTAGGAAATTATGACCATCATTGGTGTGTACACATCAGTGGCGGGGCCAAAATTGCACCCTCCGCTGGTAAATTCTTAGAAAAATAGCCATGGGCTAAATGCACCAGTGACGGGCGCTCCTAGGTCACCCGCCACTCGTTTACTAGATACCAGTGGTGGGCACCTATCACTAAAAATGGATATGGACGAAACTCCTCAGGATGAACCTGAAAAGGTTTAGGAGGTCACCAGGAGCCCTACACGCCCCCATAGACGCACTAGGATGGAGGCACCTAGGCCCCCAGGGCCCACCTGGGTGCCTCATTATGGCTCTTGGTTTTTTCTAGTCAAAATCTTTGGGAACTTATTTTATTTTATTTTGGGGGGCTATGGAGTGCACTTTCTTCATGAAGGTCCATAGTCCAACCTAATAGCATCTCCAGGAATTAATTCTTCAATTAATTGCATTTTAAAATAAATCACAATTAAATTGATGCAAATATGGTTCAAAAGGCATAAAAGTATAATAGTTATACTACAAATTTTTGATGAAAATGCAAGTATCACCTAGCCTAAAAGGTTCATCGTCGACGAATCAGCAAAACTTGAGCTTAACCCTAGACCAAATGGGGCATCCCATATGGTGCTCATATATTGTTGAAAAATATAAATAATACAGCTCATTTGGTTGTTGATAAAAAATAAGAGCAAACATAGGAAATAGTACCAAATGCTCATATTTCAGGCAACAATAACTGGAAGTTCACTAAAAAATTAACTGATATTTGAATAAAGATTCAATACATCATCAGTGCATCATTACGGCATCATAAACTGTCATGCATTTCGGACAACATTAACCCATAGTGCACTGAATATTCATTACATCATTACAACAACAATCTGGAAATTTGACTACCATCAAATTACTACAAGATGGCAGCTCTACCGAAGCCTCACTTATCACCCCATATCTCTCCCATCTTCCTGATATTTCCCTTATTCTCCCTTTTCTTTTGGAAGATCTGTAATTACATACTCAAGTTTCTTCTCCTCCTCCTTCAACTCATCCATCTCCTTTTTTTTGCCTTAATCCTCATAATCCTGTGTATTTCAATGGTTGAATTGCTAGCCAACTTCTTTTCCTCGAGCTCCTCCTTCACCACAAAAAAGGATTATTTTTTTGCCAGGGCTCTCAGTCCTACTGCTTGCCATTTGTCAGCCACAACTTTGGAGAAATCAGTTTTGAACTTACTTAGTTCAGCCTCTAGTTTCCTCTCCTATCCTATTATCTTATAGTTTTGTTCATCAGTGGCAAGCTTCTCTTTAAGCCTTTCTCTTTTGTCCCTTTCATACATCTCACAAAGCCTTGCTAAGCGCGTTTTGAGTGAATCTGTCCACTCCATGCCAACCCATTCCACAAAATCATTGTTTACCCCTTCCTTAATAATTAACAAAAAATAGTATGTCACGGAGACTTATGTTATAATCATTTTAATTAACACAACTCTTACATGTAAATTTATAGATCAGTTGCACTATAATTGTTTTAATTTACTGAGCACTCATGTGCCAATTAACAAAGATCTTAGTTCAAACAAAATTAATATGAAATGGCAATTGACATGTCACTTCCTTTAGCAAAGCACTCCATGTAATGAACACAGGAGAGCTAATTAACTTCAGTAAGAAAAAATGAAAATACCACATTTTCATGACTAAATTTGTAGAGCACTTGCATAGACAGAGCAGAGAATTTGCATTGCTAGCTCATACCAGCCAACAAGGTTTTGCAACCATAATGCACATACCACGAACGCGGGACTTGAGACATAGCACTGCATTGCAATCGAGAATTTTAGCTACAAGTGACTCACATTGTCGGCACAGCCAAGAAATTTCCTCCTCATGTCCACATATTGAAAAGCCACCAGCCTTTCACAAGGTTGGTGGTGGTGGCAATGTGTTGGCACATCATTGGCTCCACCACTCCATATATTGTAGCAGATAGAGTTAGGGAACTAAAATGCAAATAAATCAGTTAAATCAAGCAACCATAACCCTACCAATGTGATAGAGAACTGACCACGCTTGTCAACGAACTGTCGGAGTTGACCAGGATATCTTACTCATCCCACGGGACCATGTCAGTGGCAGTGCCCCGATGACTCGACGATAGCTGCGGCCTCAGAGCAGAGTGAGAGAAAGAAATGCATGAGTCTAATTTGGGGAATGCGAGAGCAAATGGCGTGTGCTGCATGATTTAACCACTTAGCGAGCTTCGTTAACTTCCATCTACTGGCTCCCATTTGCAAAAAGCCACGTGGCATGGATAGGTGGTCCTAGCTGGTTAGCTCCGCTGTCAGACACGGCTCATTTTTGAATCAGTATGATTTTGTTAATCATGGGCCCCATAAGTGGTGTTTTTTGTCAAAAGTAGTAGCAATTTGTGGTGGTTCTGGGCAATTAACTTGAGAGTGTGGAAATTTTGTGCTTCAATTCAGGCTAGGTGGTGCGACTTAACCAACTATTAAAGATGAAGTACGAACCGGGTGGGTGGTCAAACGAGTGGAGAAATTGGCATTGGAAGAAAAAATAGTCAACATGATGTGCATGTGGGGCCATCTTGTGATAGTGAGCACAAAAATAGGAAAGGGTAAGATATGGCACAAGTATTCCTAGAATGGGGTAAAAACTATAATCCATTAAATTGGGTAATCCTTATACAAAATGATAAGGAGGGATAAACTAGTAAAGTAGAATTAACCCAACTTTTTAAGCGACGCCACATATCGCGTACACCATAACGAAGAGGGGTAAAGTGGAATTAACATGCCTTTTTAAACAACTCCAAATATAACGTACAACATGACATGTGCACACTTATGTCACCACATATGTTCTTTATCGGCATAAACACCGTCTCCCACTTAGGAGTTCATCTTGGTTCAATTTAAATAAGCATGACATCGCCGGTTTGACACACTAATTTGTATGGGTCAGTGCGAGTAATTTTTATAGCTTCATGTGTTACACATGTTTTGGGGGGAATAAAGACCATTTAAGAGGGGTCTTGGTGTGATTTTCGTCAAGATCCATGTTCTTCATTATGATAGCCATGGCTAATTATTTCTCTATGTGTTAGATAAATTTGGGTTTACTGCTTTTGAGTGCCGATGATTCCATTTTTAGCAAAAGAAAAGGTCATTTTTTTCTCCAATTTGAATTGCTAATTGTTTCATTTTATTAAATTACTAAAGTGTCTGATTGCTAAATTAGTAATTAGCCCGTTAGGGTACAGATTTGGATCAAAATTTGGTGTCCACGATTGGGTAAATGGTAAGAAATAAGATCCTTCGTGTAAGACATGCATGGAAACACTGCATTACCCTTACTTGTTACTCCTAGGTCCCTGGTATTGGAGGCCCGACATGTGGAAGACACCCCCACATCTCTAGACCATCCCACAACAATATCTCACACAATACAGAGCCCATACAACCCACAACTAGCCCACTCAAAAACCTAACCCCGCCCGCCATGACGTATATGCATGTGTCACACCCACAACCCACTTCACTCGTAGTCTCTAGCCGCCAGGCTCCATTACTCCAACCACATTCGCCACCCTCTCCTCCCCCTTCTCTAGGCAATAACACCACCAGTGCACCATCTCACACTTTGTGTTGGGGAACGCAGTAATTTCAAAAAAAATTCCTATGCACACGCAAGATCATGGTGGTGCATAGCAACGAGAGGGGAGAGTTTTGTCTACGTACCCTCGTAGATCGTAAGCGGAAGCATTATGACAACGCGGTTGATGTAGTCATATGTCTTCATGATCGACCGATCCTAGTACCGAAAGTACGACACCTTCGCGATCTGCACACGTTCGGCTCGGTGACGTCCCACGAACTCACGATCCAGTAGAGTGTCGAGGGAGAGCTTCGTCAACACGATGGCGTGATGACGGTGATGATGATGCTACTGGAACAGGGCTTCGCCTAATCACCGCTACGATATGACCGAGGTGGATTATGGTGGAGGGGGGCACCGCACACGGCTAAGAGATCAATGATCAACTTGTGTCTATGGGGTGCCCCCCTCCCCCGTATATAAAGGAGTGGAGGAGGCGGGAGGGCCAGCCCTCTATGGCGCGCCCTGGAGGTGTCCTACTCCCTCCGGGAGTAGGATCCCCCCCTTCCCTAGTTGGACTAGGAGAGAAGGAAGGGGAGAGAGGGAGGAAGGAAAGGGAGGCGCCGCCCCCCTTCCTAGTCCAATTCGGACCAGAGGGGTGTTGGGGAACGTAGTAATTTCAAAATTTTCCTACGCACACGCAAGATCATGGTGATGCATAGCAACGAGAGGGGAGAGTGTGTCCACGTACCCTCGTAGACCAAAAGAGGAAGCGTTAGCACAATGCGGTTGATGTAGTCGTACGTCTTCATGATCCGACCAATCAAGTACCGAACGCATGACACCTCCGAGTTCAGCACACGTTCAGCCCGATGACGCCCCTCGAACTCCGATCCAGCCGAGTGTTGAGGGAGAGTTTCGTCAGCACGGCGGTGTGGTGACAATGTTGATGTTCTACCGACGCAGGGCTTCGCCTAAGCACTGCTACAGTAAAATCGAGGTGGACTATTGTGGAGGGGGCACCGTACACGGCTAAAGGATCAAATGATCAATTGTTGTGTCTATGGGGTGCCCCCTGCCCCCGTATATAAAGGAGCAAGGGGGGTGCGGCCGTCCAGGGAGAGGGCGCGCCAGGAGGAGTCCTACTCCCACCGGGAGTAGGACTCCCCCCCCCTTTCCTAGTTGGAATAGGATTCAGGAGAAGGAAAGAGAGAGGAGAAGAAGGAAAGAGGGGCCCGGCCCCCTTGCCCTAAACCAATTCGGTTTGGGCCTGGGGGGGGCGCCCCACACTCCCCTTGCTTCCCTCTATTTCCACTAAGGCCCATATAGGCCCATTAAGCTCCCGGGGGGTTCTGGTAACCTCCCGGTACTCTGGTAAAAATCCCGATTTCACCCGGAACACTTCCGGCATCCAAAGATAGGCTTCCAATATATCAATCTTCATGTCTCGATCATTTCGAGACTCCTCGTCATGTCCCCGATCTCATCCAGGACTCCGAACTACCTTCGGTACATCAAAACACATAAACTCATAATATAACCGTCATCGAACTTTAAGCATGTGGACCCTACGGGTTCGAGAACAATGTAGACATGACCGAGACACGTCTCTGGTCAATAACCAATAGCGGAACCTGGATGCTCATATCGGCTCCCACATATTCTACGAAGATCTTTATCGGTCAGACAGCATAACAACATACGTTGTTCCCTTTGTCATCGGTATGTTACTTGCCCGAGATTTGATCGTCGGTATCTCAATACCTAGTTCAATCTCGTTACCGGCAAGTCTCTTTACTCGTTCTGTAATACATCATCCCGCAACTAACTCATTAGTTGCAATGCTTGCAAGGCTTAAGTGATGTGCATTACCGAGAGGGCCCAGAGATACCTCTCCGACAATCGGAGTGACAAATCCTAATCTCGAAATACGCCAACCCAACAAGTACCTTTGGAGACACCTGTAGAGCACCTTTATAATCACCCAGTTACGTTGTGACTTTTGGTAGCACACAAAGTGTTCCTCCGGTAAACGGGAGTTGCATAATCTCATAGTCATAGGAACATGTATAAGTCATGAAGAAAGCAATAGCAACAAACTAAACGATCAAGTGCTAAGCTAACGGAATGGATCAAGTCAATCACATCATTCTCCTAATGATGTGATCCCGTTAATCAAATGAAAACTCATGTCTATGGTTAGGAAACACAACCATCTTTGATCAACGAGCTAGTCAAGTAGAGGCATACTAGTGACACTCTGTTTGTCTATGTATCCACACATGTATTATGTTTCCGGTTAATACAATTCTAGCATGAATAATAAACATTTATCATGATATAAGGAAATAAATAATAACTTTATTATTGCCTCTAGGGCATATTTCCCTCAGTCTCCCACTTGCACTAGAGTCAATAATCTAGTTCACATCACCATGTGATTTAATACCAATAGTTCACATCACCATGTGATTAACACCCATAGTTCACATCGACATATGACCAACACCCAAAGGGTTTACTAGAGTCAATAATCTAGTTCACATCGCTATGTGATTAACACCCAAAGAGTACTAAGGTGTGATCATGTTTTGCTTGTGAGAGAAGTTTAGTCAACGGGTCTGCCACATTCAGATCCGTAAGTATTTTGCAAATTTCTATGTCAACAATGCTCTGCACGGAGCTACTCTAGCTAATTGCTCCCACATTCAATATTTATCCAGATTGAGATTTAGAGTCATCTGGATCAGTGTCAAAATTTTCATCGACGTAACCCTTTACGATGAACATTTTTGTCACCTCCATAATCGAGAAACATATCCTTATTCCACTAAGGATAATTTTGACTGATGTCCAGTCCGCTGTCCAGTGATCTACTCCTAGATCACTATTGTACTCCCTTGCCAAAATCAGTGTAGGGTATACAATAGATCTGGTACACAACATGGCATATTTTATAGAACCTATGGCTGAGGCATAGGGAATGACTTTCATTCTCTCTCTATCTTCTGCCGTGGTCGGGCTTTGAGTCTTACTCAGCTTCACACCTTGTAACACAGGCAAGAACTCCTTCTTTGACTGTTCCATTTTGAACTACTTCAAAATCTTGTCAAGGTATGTACTCATTGAAAAACTTATCAAGCGTCTTGATCTATCTCTATAGATCTTGATGCTCAATATGTAAGTAGCTTCACCGAGGTCTTTCTTTGGAAAAAAACTCCTTTCAAACATTCTTTTATGCTTTGCAGAATAATTCTACATTATCTCCTAAGGCATAGCCTAGTGGTGGGAAGGCGCTGATGCCTTCCCACCCACCCAGGTTCAAGGCATGGTACTTGCAATTTGGGTTTGTTGCACCAATTATACTGTAAGGGGTTCCCTTACAGTCTTTCTGTCAAAAAAAACAATATGTCATTCACATATACTTATCAGAAATGTTGTAGTGCTCCCACTCACTTTTCTTGTAAATACAGGCTTCACCGCAAGTCTGTATAAAACTATATGCTTTGATCAACTTATCAAAGCATATATTCCAACTCCGAGATGCTTGCACCAGTTCATAGATGGATCGCTTGAGCTTGCATATTTTGTTAGCACTTTTAGGATTGACAAAACCTTCTGGTTGCATCATATACAACTCTTCTTTAATAAATCCATTAAGGAATGCAGTTTTGTTTATCCATTTGCCAGATTTCATAAAATGCGGCAATTGCTAACATGATTCGGACAGACTTAAGCATAGATACGAGTGAGAAACTCTCATCGTAGTCAACACCTTGAACTTGTCGAAAACCTTTTTACGACAATTCTAGCTTTGTAGATAGTAACACTACTATCAGCGTCCATCTTCCTCTTGAAGATCCATTTAATCTCAATGGCTCGCCGATCATTGGGCAAGTCAATCAAAGTCCATACTTGGTTCTCATACATGGATCTCATCTCAGATTTCATGGCCTCAAGCCATTTCGCGGAATCTGGGCTCATCATTGCTTCCTCATAGTTCGTAGGCTCGTCATTGTCAAGTAACATGACCTCCAGAACAGGATTACCATACCACTCTGGTGCGAATCTCACTCTGGTTTACCTACGAGGTTTCAGTAGTAACTTGATCTGAAGTTACATGATCATCATCATTAGCTTCCTTACTAATTGGTGTAGTAGTCACAGGAACAGATTTCTGTGATGAACTACTTTCCAATAAGGGAGCAGGTACAGTTACCTCATCAAGTTCTACTTTCCTCCCACTCACTTCTTTCGAGAGAAACTCCTTCTCTAGAAAGGATCCATTCTCAGCAATGAATATCTTGCCTTCGGATCTGTGATAGAAGGTGTACCCAACATTTCCTTTTGGGTATCCTATGAAGACGCATTTCTCCGATTTGGGTTTGAGCTTATCAGGTTGAAACTTTTTCACATAAGCATTGCAACCTCAAACTTTAAGAAACGACAGCTTAGGTTTCTTGCCAAACCATAGTCCATACGGTGTCGTCTCAACGGATTTAGATGGTGCCCTATTTAACGTGAATGTAGTTGTCTCTAATGCATAACCCCAAAACGATAGTGGTAAATCAGTAAGAGACGTCATAGATCGCACCATATCTAATAAAGTACGGTTACGACATTTAGACACACCATTACACTATGGTGTTCCAGGTAGCGTGAGTAGTGAAACTATTTCACATTGTTTTAACTGAAGGCCAAACTCGTAACTCAAATATTTTACTGCTGCGATCATATCGTAGAAACTTTTATTTTTGTTACGATGATTCTCCACTCCACTCTGAAATTATTTGAACTTTTCAAATGTTTCAGACTTTTGTTTCATCAAGTAGATATACTCATATCTGCTCAAATCATCTGTGATGATCAGAAAATAATGATACCTCCCGCGAGCCTCGATATTCATCGGACCACATACATCAGTATGTATGATTTCCAACAAATCTTTTTCTCGCTCCATTGTTCCAGAGAACGGAGTCTTAGTCATCTTGCCCATGAGGCATGGTTCACAAGCATCAACTGATTCATAATCAAGTGATTCCAAAAGCCCATCAGCATGGATTTTCTTCATGCGCTTTACACCAATATGACCTAAACGGCATTGCCACAAATAAGTTGCACTATCATTATTAACTTTGCATCTTTTGGCTTCAATATTATGAAAATGTGTATCACCACGATCGAGATCCAACAAACCATTTTCATTGGGTGTATGACCATAGAAGGTTTTATTCATGTAAACAGAACAACAATTATTCTCTAACTTACATGAATAACCATATTGCAATAAACATGATCCAATCATATTCATGCTCAACGCAAACACTAAATAACATTTATTTTAGGTTTAACACTAACCCCGAAAGTATAGGGAGTGTGCGATGATGATCATATCAATCTTGGAACCATTTCCAATACACATCGTCACTTCACCCTTAACTAGTCTCTATTCATTCTACAACTCCTATTTCGAGTTACTATTCTTAGCAACTGAACTAGTATAAAATACTGAGGGGTTGCTATAAACACTAGTAAAGTACACATCAATAACATGTATATCAAATATACCTATGTTCACTTTGCCATCCTTCTTATCCGCCAATTACTTGGGGTAGTTCCGCTTCCAGTGACCAGTCCCTTTGTAGTAGAAGCACTCAGTTTCAGGCTTAGGTCCAGACTTGGGTTTTTCACTTGAGCAGCAACTTGCTTGCCGTTCTTCTTGAAGTTCCCCTTTCTTCCCTTTGTCCCTTTACTTGAAACTAGTGGTTTTGTTTACCATCAACACTTGATGCTTTTCTTGATTTCTACCTTCGTCGATTTCAGAATCACGAAGAGCTTGGGAATCGTTTCCGTTTATCCCTTGCATATTATAGTTCATCACGAAGTTCTACTAACTTGGTGATGGTGACTAGAGAATTCTGTCAATCACTATTTTATCTGGAAGATTAACTCCCACTTGATTCAAGCGATTGTAGTACCCAGACAATCTGAGCACATGCTCACTGCTTGAGCTATTCTCCTCCATCTTTTAGCTATAGAACTTGTTGGAGACTTCATATCTCTCAACTTGGGTATTTGCTTGAAATATTAACTTCAACTCCTGGAACATCTCATATGTTCCATGACGTTCAAAACGTCTTTGAAGTCCCGATTCTAAGCCGTTAAGCATGGTGCACTAAACTATCAAGTAGTCATCATATTGAGCTAGCCAAACATTCAGAACGTCTGCATCTGCTCCTGCAATAGGTCTGTCACCTAGCGGTGCATCAAGGACATAATTCTTCTGTGCAGCAATGAGGATAATCCTCAGATCACAGATCCAATCCGCATCATTGCTACTAACATTTTTTGACTTAGTTTTCTCTAGGAACATATAAAAATTAAACGGGGAGCAACATCATGAGCTATTGATCTACAACATAGATATGCTAATACTACCAGGATTAAGTTCATGATAAATTAAAGTTCAATTAATCATATTACTTAAGAACTCCCACTTAGATAGACATCCCTCTAATCATCTAAGTGATCACGTGATCCAAATCAACTAAACCATAACCGATCATCACGTGAAATGGAGTAGCTTTCAATGGTGAACATCATTATGTTGATCATATCTACTATATGATTCATACTCGACCTTTCGGTCTCAGTGTTCCGAGGCCATATCTGCATATGCTAGGCTCGTCAAGTTTAACCTGAGTATTCTGCGTGTGCAAAACTGGCTTGCACCCGTTGTAGATGGACGTAGAGCTTATCACACCCGATCATCACGTGGTGTCTGGGCACGACGAACTTTGGCAACGGTGCATACTCAGGGAGAACACTTTTATCTTGAAATTTAGTGAGAGATCATCTTATAATGCTACCACCGAACTAAGCAAAATAAGATGTATAAAAGATAAACATCACATGCAATCAAAATATGTGACATGATATGGCCATCATCATCTTGTGCCTTTGATCTCCATCTCCAAAGCATAGTCATGATTTCCATCGTCACCGGCATGACACCATGATCTCCATCATCTTGATCTATATCAATGTGTCATCACATGGTCGTCTCGCCAACTATTGCTCTTGCAATTATTGCTATCGCATAGCGATAAAGTAAAGCAATTATTTGGCTCTTGCATCTTATGCAATAAAGAAACAACCATAAGGCTTCTGCCAGTTGCCGATAACTTCAACAAAACATGATCATCTTATACAACAACTTATACCTCATCACGTCTTAACCATATCACATCACAACATGCCCTACAAAAACAAGTTAGACGTCCTCTACTTTGTTGTTGCAAGTTTTACGTGGCTGCTACGAGCTGAGCAAGAACCGTTCTTACCTACGCATCAAAGCCACAATGATAGTTTGTCAAGTTAGTGTTGTTTTAACCTTCTCAAGGACCGGGCGTAGCCACACTCGATTCAACTAAAGTTGGAGAAACTGACACCCGCTAGTCACCTATGTGCATAGTGTTGGAAATATGCCCTAGAGGCAATAATAAAATGGTTATTATTGTATTTCCTTGTTCATGATAATTGCCTATTGTTCATGCTATAATTGTATTAACCGGAAACCGTAATACATGTGTGAATACATAGACCACAACATGTCCCTAGTAAGCCTCTAGTTGACTAGCTCGTTGATCAATAGATGGTCATGGTTTCCTGACCATGGACATTGGATTTCATTGATAACGGGATCACATCATTAGGAGAATGATGTGATGGACAAGACCCAATCCTAATCCTAGCACAAGATCGTATAGTTCGTCCGCTAAAGCTTTTCTAATGTCAAGTATCATTTCCTTAGACCATGAGATTGTGCAACTCCCGGATACCGTAGGAATGCTTTGGGTGTACCAAACGCCACAACATAACTGGATGGCTATAAAGGTGCACTACGGGTATCTCCAAAAGTGTCTGTTGGGTTGGCACGAATCGAGACTGGGATTTGTCACTCCGTGTAAACGGAGAGGTATCTCTGGGCCCACTCGATAGGACATCATCATAATGTGCACAATGTGACCAAGGAGTTGATCACGGGATGATGTGTTACGGAATGAGTAAAGAGACTTGCCGGTAACGAGATTGAACAAGGTATCGGGATACCGACGATCGAATCTCGGGCAAGTACTATACCGGTAGACAAAGGGAATTGTATACGGGATTGACTGAATCCTTGACATCGTGGTTCATCCGATGAGATCATCATGGAACATGTGGGAGCCAACATGGGTATCCAGATCCCACTGTTGGTTATTAACCAGAGAGATGTCTCGGTCATGTCTGCATTATTCCCGAGCCCGTAGGGTCTACACACTTAAGGTTCGATGACGCTAGGGTTATAGGGAAAGTATGTACGTGGTTACCGAATGTTGTTTGGAGTCCCGGATGAGATCCCGGACGTCACGAGGAGTTCCGGAATGGTCCGGAGGTGAAGATTGATATATTGGACGAAGGGTTTTGGAGTCCGAAAGTGTTCCGGAGGTACCGGGTGATGACCAGCATGACCGAAAGGTGTTTCGGGAGCCCCGGCAAGTGTTGGGGGGCTTCATGGTCCAAGGGAAGGGGGCAAACCAGCCCACTAAGGGGCTGTGCGCCCCCCTCACCTATTCCCATGTGACTAGGGGGTTTGGGGCGCCCCATCTACGGTTCCCACCTCCTGGCTTGGGGGCCAAGTCACCCAAGGGGGAGATCCCATCTGCCCTGGCCGCCGCCCCCCCCCTAGGGGAAACCCTAGGGCGCCTCCCCTTGCCCTTGCCCCTATATATAGTGGAGGTTTTGGGGCTGCACAACACACGAGTCTCTCTCTCCCAAGGCGCAACCCTACCTCTCTCCCTCCTCGTCTCTCATAGTGCTTGGCGAATCCCTGCTAGAGTACCGCGCTCCTCCACCACCACCACGCTGTCGTGCTGCTGCTGGACGGAGTCTTCCCCAACCTCTCCCTCTCTCCTTGCTGGATCAAGGCATGGGAGATGTCACCGGGCTGCACATGTGTTGAACGCGGAGGCGTCGTTGTTCGGCGCTTAGATCGAAATCGACCGCGATCTGAATCCCTACGAGTATGACTACCTCATCCGCGTTCTAGTAACGCTTCCGCTTAGCGATCTACAAGGGTATGTAGATGCACTCCCCTTCCCCTCGTTGCTAGATTACTCCATAGATTGATCTTGGTGATGCGTACAAAATTTTAAATTTCTGCTACGATCCCCAACAGTGGCATCATGACCTAGGTCTATGCGTAGATTCTATGCACGAGTAGAACACAAAGTAGTTGTGGGCGATGATTTGTTCAATTTGCTTGCTGTTACTAGTCTTATCTTGATTCGGCGGCATTGTGGGATGAAGCGGCCCGGACCGACCTTACACGCACACTTACGTGAGACAGGTTCCACCGACTGACATGCACTTGATGCATAAGGTGGCTGGCGGGTGTCTGTCTCTCCCACTTTAGTCGGATCGGATTCGATGAAAAGGGTCCTTATGAAGGGTAAATAGCAATTGGCATATCACCGTTGTGGTTTTGCGTAGGTAACAAACGTTCTTGCTAGAAACCCATAGCAGCCACGTAAAACACGCAACAACGATTAGAGGACGTCTAACTTGTTTTTGCAGGGTATGCTATGTGATGTGATATGGCCAAAAGGATGTGATGAATGATATATGTGATGTATGAGATTGATCATGTTCTTGTAATAGGAATCACGACTTGCATGTCGATGAGTATGACAACCGGCAGGAGCCATAGGAGTTGTCTTAATTTATTTATGACCTGCGTGTCAATGAAAACGCCATGTAATTACTTTACTTTATTGCTAACCGTTAGCCATAGTAGTAGAAGTAATAGTTGGCGAGGCAACTTCATGAAGACACGATGATGGAGATCATGGTGTCATGCCGGTGACGATGGTGTTCATGCCGCGCCTCGAAGATGGAGATCAAAGGCGCAAGATGATATTGTCCATCTCATGTCACTTTATGATTTGCATGTGATGTTTGTCATGTTTACATCTTATTTGCTTAGAACGAAGGTCGCACAAATAAGATGATCCCTCGCAATAATTTCAAGAAAGTGTTCCCCCTAACTGTGCATCGTTGCTAAGGTCCGTTGTTCCGAAGCACCACATGATGATCGGGTGTGATAGGTTCTAAAGTTCGCATACAACGGGTGTAAGCCAGATTTACACACGCAATACACTTAGGTTAACTTGACGAGCCTAGCATGTACAGACATGGCCTCGAAACACGGAAGACCAAAAGGTCGAACATGAGTCGTATAGTGGATACGATCAACATGAAGATGTTCACCGATGATGACTAGTCCGTCTCACGTGATGATCGGACACGGCCTAGTTGACTTGGATCATGTATCACTTAGATGACTAGAGGGATGTCTATCTAAGTGGGAGTTCATTGAATAATTTGATTAGATGAACTTAATTATCATGAACATAGTCAAAAGGTCTTTGCAAATTATGTCGTAGCTCACGCTTTGGTTCTACTGTTTTAGATATGTTCCTAGAGAAAATTTAGTTGAGAGTTGACAGTAGCAATTATGCGGACTGGGTCCATGAACTGAGGATTGTCCTCATTGCTGCACAGAAGGGTTATGTCCTTAATGCACCGCTCAGTGTTTTGAACCTCGAGCATTGTCTGTAGATGTTGGGAAACATCTGACATACACGTTGTGATGACTACGTGATAGTTCAGTACGTAATACTAATGGTTTAGAATTGTGGCACAAAAGACGTTTTGAAACGTCGCAGAACATATGAGATGTTCCAAAGACTGAAATTGGAATTTCAGACTAGTGCCCATGTCAAGAGGTATGAGACCTCTGACAAGTTTCTTAAGCCTGCAAACTAAGGGAGAAAAACTCAATCGTTGAGCATGTGCTCAGATTGTCTGAGTACTGCAATCGCTTGAATCGAGTGGGAGTTAATCTTCCAGATGAGATAGTGATGGTTCTCCATAGTCACTGCCACCAAGCTATTGGAGCTTCGTGATGAACTATAACATATCAGGGATAGACATGATGATCCTTGAGCAACTCGCGATGTTTGACACCGCGAAAGTAGAAATCAAGTAGGAGCATCAATTGTTGATGGTTAAACCACTAGTTTCAAGAAGGGCAAGGGAAAGAAGGGATACTTCATGAGACGGCAAATCAGTTGATGCTCTAGTGAAGAAACCCAAGGTTGAACCAAACCCGAGACTAAGTGCTTCTATAATGAGGGGAACGGTCACTGAAGCAGAACTACCCTAGATACTTGGTAGATGAGAAGGCTGGCAAGGTCGACAGAAGTATTTTGGATATACCTCATATTATTGTGTACTTTACTAGTACTCCTAGTAGCACCAGGGTAATAAATACCGGTTCGGTTGCTAAGCGTTAGTAACTCGAAATAAAAGGCTGCGGAGACTAGCTAAAGGTGAGATGACGATATGTGTTGGAAGTGTTTCCAAGGTTGATGTGATCAAACATCACACGCTCCCTCTACCATCGGGATTGGTGTTAAACCGAAATAATTGTTATTTGGTGTTTGCGTTGAGCATAGACATGATTGGATTATGTTTATCGCCACACAGTTATTCATTTAAGGAGAATAATGGTTACTCTGTTTATTTGAATAATACCTTCAATGGTCTTGCACCTAAAATGAATGGTTTATTGAATCTCGATCGTAGTGATACACATGTTCATGCCAAAAGATATAAGATAGTAATGATAGTACCATGTACTTGTGGCACTGCCATTTGAGTCATGTTGGTATAAAACGCATGAAGAAGCTCCATGTTGATGGATCTTTGGACTCACTCGTTTTTGAAAAGATTGAGACATGCGAACCATGTCTATTGGTAGATATGCATGAAGAAACTCCATGCAGATGGATCGTTTGGACTCACTTGATTTTGAATCACTTGAGACATGCAAATCATACCACATGGGCAAGATGACTGAAAGGCCTCGTTTTCAGTAAGGTGGAACAAGAAAGCAACTTGTTGGAAGTAATACATTTTGATGTGTGCAGTCCAATGAGTGCTGAGGCACGCAGTGGATATCATTATGTTCTTACTTCCCAGATGATTTGAGTAGATGATGAGTATATTTACTTGATGAAACACAAGTCTGAATTATTGAAAGGTTTAAGTAATTTCAGAGTGAAGTTGAAGATTGTCGTGACAAGATGATAAAATGTCTATGATATGATCATAGAGATGAATATCCGAGTTACGAGTTTGGCACACAATTAAGACATTGTGGAAATTGTTTCACAACTAATACCGCCTGGACCACCATAGTGTGATGCTGTGTCCGAACATCACAACTGCACCCTATTGGATATGGTGCATACTGTTGGAAATATGCCCTAGAGGCAATAATAAAATGATTATTATTATATTTCCTTGTTCATGATAATTGTCTATTGTTCATGCTATAATTGTGTTATCCGGAAATCATAATACATGTGTGAATACATAGACCATAACATGTCCCTAGTAAGCCTCTAGTTAACTAGCTCGTTGATCAATAGATAGTCACGGTTTCCTGACTATGGACATTGGATGTCATTGATAACGGGATCACATCATTAGGAGAATGATGTGATGGACAAGACCCAATCCTAAGCATAGCACAAGATCGTGTGGTTCGTTTGCTAGAGCTTTTCCAATGTCAAGTATCATTTCCTTGGACCATGAGATCGTGTAACTCCCGGATGCCGTAGGAGTGCTTTGGGTGTACCAAACGTCACAACGTAACTGGGTGACTATAAAGGTATACTACAGGTATCCCCGAAAGTATCTGTTGGGTTGACACAGATCGAGACTGGAATTTGTCACTCCGTATGACGGAGAGGTATCTCTGGGCCCACTCGGTAATGCATCATCATAATGAGCTCAATGTGACCAAGTGTTTGGTCACGGGATCATGCATTACGGTACGAGTAAGTGACTTTCCGATAACGATATTGAACGAGGTATTGGGATACCAACGATCGAATCTTGGGCAAGTAACATACCAATTGACAAAGGGAATTGAATACGGGATTGATTGAATCCTCGACATCGTGGTTCATCCGATGAGATCATCGTGGAACATGTGGGAGCCAACATGGGTATCCAGATCCCGCTGTTGGTTATTGACCGGAGAGTCGTCTCGGTCATGTCTGCGTGTCTCCCGAACCCGTAGGGTCTACACACTTAAGGTTTGGTGATGGCTAGGGTTGTAGAGATATTAGTATGCGGTAACCCGAAAGTTGTTCGGAGTCCCGGATGAGATCCCGGACGTCACGAGGAGTTCCGGAATGGTCCGGAGGTGAAGATTTATATATAGGAAGTCCAGTTTCGGCCATCGGGAAAGTTTCGGGGGTAATCGGTATTGTACCGGGACCACCGGAAGGGTCCCGGGGGTCCACCGGGCGGGGCCACCTATCCCGGAGGGCCCCATGAGCTGAAATGGGAGGGGAACCAGCCCCAAGTGGGCTGGTGCGCCCCCATGGGCCTCCCCCTGCGCCTAGGGTTGGAAACCCTAGGGGTGGGGGCGCCCCACTTGACTTGGGGGGCAAGCCCCCCTTGGCCGCCGCCCCCCTTGGAGATTGGATCTCCTAGGGCCGGTGCCCCCCCTAGGGACCCTATATATAGTGGTGGGGAGGGAGGTCAGCCGCACCAAGTCTCTGGCGCCTCCCTCTCCCCACGTAACACCTCTCTCTCTCTCTCTCGTTGGAGCTTGGCGAAGCCCTGCCGAGATCACCGCTGCTTCCACCACCACGCCGTCGTGCTGCTAGATCTCCATCAACCTCTCCTTCCCCTTGCTGGATCAAGAAGGAGGAGACGTCTTCCCAACCATACGTGTGTTGAACGCGGAGGTGCCGTCCGTTTGGCGCTAGGTCATCGGTGATTTGGATCACGACGAGTACGACTCCATCAACCCCGTTCTCTTGAACGCTTCCGTTCGCGATCTACAAGGGTATGTAGATGCACTCCCCTATCCCTCGTTGCTAGATGACTCCATAGATTGATCTTGGTGATGCGTAGAAAATTTTAAAATTCTGCTACGTTCCCCAACACATACCATGATGTCTCTTATCGAATTACCACTATCGTTTATGGGTTAGGCATTAGAGACAACCGCACTCACTTTAAATAGGGCACCACACAATTCCATTGAGACGACACCATATGAACTATGGTTTAGAGAAACCTAAGTTGTCGTTTCTTAAAAGTTTGGGGCTGCGATGCTTATGTGAAAAAGTTTCAGGCTGATAAGCTCGAACCCAAAGCAGATAAATACATCTTCATAGAATACCCAAAAATATTTGGGTATACCTCCTATTTCAGATCCGGAAGCAAAAGTGATTGTTTCTAGAAACGGGTCCTTTCTCGAGGAAAAGTTTCTCTTGAAAAAATTGAGTGGGAGGATGGTGGAGACTTGATGAGGTTACTGAACCGTCACTTCAACTAGTGTGTAGAAGGGCACAGGAAGTGTGTAGTAACTCTTCCGCTTAGCAATCTACAAGGGTATGTAGATGCGCTCCCCTCTCCCTCGTTGCTAGATGAATCCATAGATTGATCTTGGTGATGCGTAGAAAATTTTAAAATTCTACTATGTTCCCCAAGAGTGGCATCATGAGCTAGGTCTATACGTAGTTTCTATGCATGAGTAGAACACAAGTTGTTGTGGGCGTTGATTTTGTCAATTTACTTGCCGTTACTAGTCTTATCTTGATTCGGCGGCATCGTGGGATGAAGCGGCCCAGACCGACCTTACACGTATGCTTATGTGAGACTGGTTCCACCGACTGACATGCACTAGTTGCATAAGGTGGCTAGCGGGTGTCTGTCTCTCTCACTTTAGTCAGATCGGATTCGATGAAAAGGGTCCTTATGAAGGGTAAATATAAATTGGCATATCACGTTGTGGTTTCGGCGTAGGTAAGAAACATTCTTGCTAGAAACCTATAGCAACCACATAAAAACTTGCAACAACAATTAGAGGACGTCTAACTTGTTTTTGCAGCATGTGCCATGTGATGTGATGTGGCCAAAAGGATGTGATGAATGATATATGTGATCTATGAGATTGATCATGTTCTTGTAATAGGAATCATGACTTGCATGTAGATGAGTATGACAACCGGCAGGAGCCATAGGATTTGTCTTAATTTATTTATGACCTGCGTGTCAACATAAACGTCATGTGATTACTTTACCTTATTGCTAAACCATTAGCCATAGTAGTAGAAGTAATAGATGACGAGATAACTTCATGAAGACACGATGATGGAGATCATGATGATGGAGATCATGGTGTCATGCCGGTGATGATGATGATCATGGCGCCCTGAAGATGGAGATCAAAAGGAGCAAATGATATTGGCCATATCATTTCACTATTTGATTGCATGTGATGTTTATCATGTTTTACATCTTATTTGCTTAGAACGACGGTAGCTTAAATAAGATGATCCCTCACATAATTTCAAGAAAGTGTTCCCCCTAACTGTGCACCATTGAGAAGGTTCGTTATTTCGAAGCACCACGTGATGATTGGGTGTGATAGATTCTAACGTTCGAATACAACGGGTGTAAGCCAGATTTACACACGCAATACACTTAGGTTGACTTGACGAGCCTAGCATGTACAGACATGGCCTCGGAACACGGAAGACCGAAAGGTCGAACATGAGTCGTATAGAAGATACGATCAACATGAAGATGTTCACCGATAATGACTAGACCGTCTCACGTGATGATCGGACACGGCCTAGTTGACTCGGATCATGTATCACTTAGATGACTAGAGGGATGTCTATCTGAGTGGGAGTTCATTAAATAATTTGATTAGATGAACTTAATTATCATGAACTTAGTCTAAAGTCTTTGCAATATGTCTTGTAGATCAAATGGCCCATGCTAATGTTGCCCTCAACTTCAACGCGTTCCTAGAGAAAACCAAGCTGAAAGACGATGGCAGCAACTACACAGACTGGGTCCGTAACTTGAGGATTATCCTCATAGCTGCCAGGAAAGCACATGTCCTTGATGCACCGCTAGGTGAAGCACCTGTTTTCCCTGCAGAACAAGACGTTATGAACGCTTGGCAGACACATAGTGATGATTACTCCTTGGTTCAGTGCGGCATGCTTTACAGCTTAGAACCGGGGCTCCAAAAGCGTTTTGAGCAACACGGAGAATATGAGATGTTCCAAGAGCTGAAAATGGTTTTCCAAGCTCACACCCGGGTCGAGAGATATGAAGTCTCCGACAAGTTCTACAGTTGTAAGATGGAGGAGAATAGTTCTGTTAGCGAGCACATACTCAAAATGTCTGGGCTGCATAACCGCTTGTCTCAGCTAGGAGTTAATCTCCCGGATGATGCGGTCGTTGACAGAATCCTTCAGTCGCTCCCACCTAGCTACAAGAGCTTTGTGATGAACTTCAATATGCAGGGGATGGAAAAGACCATTCCCGAGGTGTATTCAATGCTGAAATCAGCGGAGGTGGAAATCAAAAAGGAACATCAAGTGTTGATGGTGAATAAAACCACTAAGTTCAAGAAAGGCAAGGGTAAAAAGAACTTCAAGAAGGACGGCAAGGGAGTTGCCGCGCCCGGTAAGCAAGCTGCCGGGAAGAAGTCAAAGAATGGACCCAAGCCTGAGACTGAGTGCTTTTATTGCAAGGGAAACGATCATTGGAAGCGGAATTGCCCCAAGTACTTAGCGGAAAAGAAGGCCGGCAATACCAAAGGTATATGTGATATACATGTTATTGATGTCTACCTTACCAGCGCTCGTAGTAGCTCTTGGGTATTTGATACCGGTGCAGTTGCTCATATTTGTAACTCAAAATAGGAACTGCGGAATAAACGGAGACTGGCGAAGGACGAGGTGACGATCCGCGTCGGGAATGGTTCCAAGGTCGATGTGATCGCCATCGGCACGCTACCTCTGCATTTACCTACGGGATTAGTTTTAAACCTCAATAATTGTTATTTAGTACCAGCTTTGAGCATGAACATTGTATCTGGATCTCGTTTAATGCGAGATGGCTACTCATTTAAATCTGAGAATAATGGTTGTTCTATTTATATGAGAGACATGTTTTATGGTCATGCCCTGCTGGTCAATGGTTTATTCTTATTTAATCTCGAACGTGATGTTACACACATTCATAGTGTGAATGCCAAAAGATGTAAGGTTGATAATGATAGTCCCACATACTTGTGGCACTGCCGCCTTGGTCACATTGGTGTCAAACGCATGAAGAAACTCCATGCAGATGGACTTTTGGAGTCTCTTGATTATGAATCATTTGACACGTGCGAACCATGCCTCATGGGTAAAATGACCAAGACTCCGTTCTCCGGAACAATGGAGCGAGCAACCAACTTATTGCAAATCATACATACTGATGTGTGCGGTCCAATGAGCGTTGAGGCTCGCGGTGGCTACCGTTATGTCCTCACCCTCACTGATGACTTAAGTAGATATGGGTATGTCTACTTAATGAAACACAAGTCTGAGACCTTTGAAAAGTTCAAGGAATTTCAGAGTGAGGTTGAGAATCAACATGATAGGAAAATCAAGTTCTTACGATTAGATCGTGGGGGAGAATATTTGAGTCACGAATTTGGCACGCACTTAAGGAAATGTGGAATAGTTTCACAACTCACGCCGCCTAGAACACCACAGCGTAATGGTGTGTCCGAACGTCGTAATCGCACCCTATTGGATATGGTACGATCTATGATGTCTATTACCGATCTACCGCTATCATTTTGGGGTTATGCTATAGAGACTGCCGCATTCACTTTAAATAGGGCTCCATCGAAATCCGTTGAGACGACACCGTATGAATTGTGGTTTGGCAAGAAACCTAAGATGTCGTTTCTGAAAGTTTGGGGATGCGATGCTTATGTCAAGAAACTTCAACCTGAAAAGCTCGAACCCAAATCGTAAAAATGTGTCTTCATAGGATACCCTAAAGAAACTATTGGGTATACCTTCTATCTTAGATCCGAAGGCAAGACCTTTGTTGCCAAGAATGGATCCTTTCTAGAGAAAGAGTTTCTCTCGAAAGAAGTAAGTGGGAGGAAAGTAGAACTTGATGAAGTATTGCCTCTTGAACCGGAGAGTGGCGCAGCTCAACAAATTGTTCCTGAGGTGTCTGCACCGACTAGGGAGGAAGATAATGATGATGATCATGAAACTTCAGATCAAGTTGCTACTGAACTTCGAAGGTCCACAAGGACGCGTTCCGCACCAGAGTGGTACGGCAACCCTGTCCTGGAAATCATGTTGTTGGACAATGGTGAACCTTCGAACTATGAAGAAGCGATGGCGGGCCTAGATTCCGACAAATGGCTGGAAGCCATGAAATCCGAGATAGGATCCATGTATGAAAACGAAGTATGGACTTTGACTGACTTGCCCGTTGATCGGCGAGCCATAGAAAATAAATGGATCTTTAAGAAGAAGACAAACGGATGGTAATGTGACCATCTATAAAGCTCGGCTTCTCGCTAAGGGTTATCGACAAGTTCAAGGGGTTGACTACGATGAGACTTTCTCACCCGTAGAGAAGTTGAAGTCTGTCTGAATCATGTTAGCAATTGCCGAATTCTATGATTATGAGATATGGCAAATGACCGTCAAAACTACATTCCTTGATGGTTTCCTTAAGGAAGAATTGTATATGATGCAGCCAGAAGCTTTTGTCGATCCTAAGAATGCTGACAAGGTGTGCAAGCTCCAACGCTCAATCTATGGGCTGGTGCAAGCATCTCGGAGTTGGAACATTCGTTTTGATGAGATGATCAAAGCGTTTGGATTTACGCAGACTTATGGAGAAGCCTGCATTTACAAGAAAGTGAGTGGGAGCTCCGTAGCATTTCTCATATTGTATGTGGATGACATACTATTGATGGGAAATGATATAGAATTCTTGGAAAGCATAAAGGCCTACTTGAACAAGTGTTTTTCAATGAAGGACCTTGGAGAAGCTGCTTATATATTAGGCATCAAGATCTATAGAGATAGATCGAGACGCCTCATTGGTCTTTCACAAAGTACATACCTTGACAAGATATTGAAGAAGTTCAATATGGATCAGTCCAAGAAGGGGTTCTTGCCTGTATTGCAGGGTGTGAGATTGAGCACGGCTCAATGCCCGACCACGGCAGAAGATAGAGAAAAGATGAGTGTCATCCCCTATGCCTCGGCCATAGGGTCTATCATGTATGCCATGCTGTGTACCAGACCTGATGTGAACCTTGCCGTAAGTTTGGTAGGAAGGTACCAAAGTAATCCCGGCATGGAACACTAGACAGCGGTCAGAATATCCTGAAGTACCTGAAAAGGACTAAGGATATGTTTCTCGTTCATGGAGGTGACGAAGAGCTCGTCGTAAAGGGTTACATCGATGCTAGCTTCGACACAGATCCGGATGACTCCAAGTCACAAACCGGATACGTGTATATTTTGAATGGTGGGGCAGTCAGCTGGTGCAGTTGCAAGCAAAGCATCATGGCGGGATCTCCATGTGAAGCGGAGTACATGGCAGCCTCGGAGGCATCACAAGAAGCAATCTGGGTGAAGGAGTTCATTGCCGACCTAGGAGTTATTCCCAATGCGTCAGGCCCAATGACTCTCTTCTGTGACAACACTGGAGCTATTGCCCTTGCCAACGAGCCCAGGTTTCACAGGAAGACCAGGCATATCAAGCGTCGCTTCAACTCCATTCGTAAAAATGTTCAAAATGGAGACATAGATATTTGCAAAGTGCATACGGACCTAAATGTCGCAGATCCGTTGACTAAACCTCTTCCTCGAGCAAAACATGATCAACACCAGAACTCTATGGGTATTCGATTCATCACAATGTAACTAGATTATTGACTCTAGTGCAAGTGGGAGACTGTTGGAAATATGCCCTAGAGGCAATAATAAAATGATGATTATTATATTTCCTTGTTCATGATAATTGTCTATTGTTCATGCTATAATTGTGTTATCCGAAAATCATAATACATGTGTGAATACATAGACCATAACATGTCCCTAGTAAGCCTCTAGTTAACTAGCTCGTTGATCAATAGATAGTCACGATTTCCTGACTATGGACATTGGATGTCATTGATAACGGGATCACATCATTAGGAGAATGATGTGATGGACAAGACCCAATCCTAAGCATAGCACAAGATCGTGTGGTTCGTTTGCTAGAGCTTTTCCAATGTCAAGTATCATTTCCTTGGACCATGAGATCGTGTAACTCCCGGATGCCGTAGGAGTGCTTTGGGTGTACCAAACGTCACAATGTAACTGGGTGACTATAAAGGTATACTACAGGTATCCCCGAAAGTATCTGTTGGGTTGACACGGATCGAGACTGGAATTTGTCACTCCGTATGACGGAGAGGTATCTCTGGGCCCACTCGGTAATGCATCATCATAATGAGCTCAATGTGACCAAGTATTTGGTCACAGGATCATGCATTATGGTATGAGTAAAGTGACTTGCCGGTAACGAGATTGAACGAGGTATTGGGATACCGACGATCGAATCTCGGGCAAGTAACGTACCGATTGACAAAGGGAATTGAATACGGGATTGATTGAATCCTCGACATCGTGGTTCATCCGATGAGATCATCGTGGAACATGTGGGAGCCAACATGGGTATCCAGATCCCGCTGTTGGTTATTGACCGGAGAGTCGTCTCGGTCATGTCTGCATGTCTCCCGAACCCGTAGGGTCTACACACTTAAGGTCCGGTGACGCTAGGCTAGGGTTATAGAGATATTAGTATGCGGTAACCCGAAAGTTGTTCGGAGTCCCGGATGAGATCCTCGACGTCACGAGGAGTTCCGGAATGGTCGGAGGTGAAGATTTATATATAGGAAGTCAGTTTCGGCCATCGGGAAAGTTTCGGGGGTAATCGGTATTGTACCGGGACCACCGGAAGGGTCCCGGGGGTCCACCGGGTGGGGCCACCTATCCCGGAGGGCCCCATGGGCTGAAATGGGAGGGGAACCAGCCCAAGTGGGCTGGTGCGCCCCCATGGGCCTCCCCCTGCGCCTAGGGTTGGAAACCCTAGGGGTGGGGGCGCCCCACTTGACTTGGGGGGCAAGCCCCCCTTGGCCGCCGCCCCCCTTGGAGATTGGATCTCCTAGGGGGCGCCCCCCTACCCCTAGGGACCCTATATATAGTGGTGGGGAGGGAGGGCAGCCGCACCAAGTCTCTGGCGCCTCCCTCTCCCCACGTAACACCTCTCTCTCTCTCGTTGGAGCTTGGCGAAGCCCTGCCGAGATCACCGCTGCTTCCACCACCACGCCGTCGTGCTGCTGGATCTCCATCAACCTCTCCTTCCCCTTGCTGGATCAAGAAGGAGGAGACGTCTTCCCAACCGTACGTGTGTTGAACGCGGAGGTGCCGTCCGTTTGGCGCTAGGTCATCGGTGATTTGGATCACGACGAGTACGACTCCATCAACCCCGTTCTCTTGAACGCTTCCGTTCGCGATCTACAAGGGTATGTAGATGCACTCCCCTCTCCCTGGTTGCTAGATGAATCCATAGATTGATCTTGGTGATGCGTAGAAAATTTTAAAATTCTGCTACGTTCCCCAACACATACCATGATGTCTCTTATCGAATTACCACTATCGTTTATGGGTTAGGCATTAGAGACAACCACACTCACTTTAAATAGGGAACCACACAATTACGTTGAGACGACACCGTATGAACTATGGTTTATAGAAACCTAAGTTGTTGTTTCTTAAAAGTTTGGGGCTGCGATGCTTATGTGAAAAAGTTTCAGGCTGATAAGCTCGAACCCAAAGCAGATAAATACATCTTCATAGAATACCCAAAAATAGTTGGGTATACCTCCTATTTCAGATCCGGAAGCAAAAGTGATTGTTTCTAGAAACGGGTCCTTTCTCGAGGAAAAGTTTCTCTTGAAAAAATTGAGTGGGAGGATGGTGGAGACTTGATGAGGTTACTGAACCGTCACTTCAACTAGTGTGTAGAAGGGCACAGGAAGTTGTTCCTGTGGCACCTACACCAATTGAAGTGGAAGCTGTGATCATGAAACTTCGGATCAAGTCACTACCAAACCTCATAGGTCGACAAGGATGCGTGCTACTTCAGAGTGGTATGTAATCCTGTCTTGGAAGTCATGTTGCTAGACAACAATGAACCTACGAGCTATGGAGAAGCGATGGTGGGCCCGGATTCCGACGAATGGCTCGAGGCCATAAAATCCGAGAGAGGATCCATGTATAAAAACAAAGTATAGACTTTGGAAGAACTACTTGATGGTCGTAAGGCTGTTGGGTGCAGATGGATTTTAAAAGGAAGACGGACAATGATGGTAAGTGTCACCATTAAGAAAGCTCGACTTGTCGTTAAGATGTTTTCCGACAAGTTCAAGGAGTTGACTATGATGAGACTTTCTCACTCGTAGTGATGCTAAGAGTTTGTTGCAATTATGTTAGCAGTTAGTGCATTATTTATGAAATCTTGCAGATAGGATGTCAAAATATTGTTTCCTCGACGTTTTTCTTGAGGAAAGGTTGTATGTGATACAACCAGAAGGTTTTGTCAATCCTGAAAGATGCTAACAAGTATGCAAAGCTCCAGCAATCCTTCTAAGGATTGGAGTAAGCATCTCGGAATTGGAATATATGCTTTGATGAGATGATCAAAGATTTTGGGTTTATACAAAGTTTATGAGAAACTTGTATTTCCAAAGAAGTGAGTGGGAGCACTATAGAATTTTTGATGAGTATATGTTGTTAACATATTGTTGATCAGAAATGATGTAGAATTTCTGGAAAGCATACAGGGTTATTTGAAAAGTGTTTTTCAATGGAAAACCTGGATTAAGCTACTTAAACATTGAGCATAAAGATTTATAAGGATAGATCAAAACGCTTAATAGTACTTTCAAATGAATACATACCATGACAAGATTTTGAAGGAGTTCAAAATAGATCAGCAAAGTTCTTGGCTGTGTTACAAGGTATGAGCATTGAGTAAGACTCAAGACCTGACCACGGCAGAAGAGAGAGAAAGGACGAAGGTCGTCCCCTATGCTTTAGACACACGCTCTACAGTATGCTATGCTGTGTACCGCACCTGAAGTCTGCCTTGTCATGAGTCAGTCAAGGGGTACAAGAGTGATCCAGGAATGGATCACACGACAGCGGTCGAACTTATCCTTAGTAACTAGTTGACTAAGGAATTTTCTCGATTATGGAGGTGGTAAAAGAGTTCGTCGTAAAGGGTTACGTCGATGCAAACTTTGACACTAATCCGGATGACTCTGAGTAGTAAACCGGATTCGTATAGTAGAACAGTTATTTGGAATAGCTCCAAGTAGCGCGTGTAGCTACATCTACAAGATGACATAGAGATTTGTAAAGCACACATGGATCTGAAAGGTTCAGACTCATTGACTAATAAACCTCTCTCACAAGCAAGATATGAACAAACCCCATGGGTGTTGGATTCATTGCGATCACATAGTGATGTGAACTAGATTATTGACTCTAGTGCAAGTGGGAGACTGTTGGAAATATGCCCTAGAGGCAATAATAAAATGGTTATTATTGTATTTCCTTGTTCATGATAATTGTCTATTGTTCATGCTATAATTGTATTAACCGGAAACCGTAATACATGTGTGAATACATAGACCACAACATGTCCCTAGTAAGCCTCTAGTTGACTAGCTCGTTGATCAATAGATGGTCATGGTTTCCTGACCATGGACACTGGATGTCATTGATAACGGGATCACATCATTAGGAGAATGATGTGATGGACAAGACCCAATCCTAAGCCTAGCACAAGATCGTATAGTTCGTCTGCTAAAGCTTTTCTAATGTCAAGTATCATTTCCTTAGACCATGAGATTGTGCAACTCCCGGATATCGTAGGAATGCTTTGGGTGTACCAAACGCCACAATGTAACTGGGTGGCTATAAAGGTGCACTACGGGTATCTCCAAAAGTGTCTGTTGGGTTGGCACGAATCGAGACTGGGATTTGTCACTCCGTGTAAACGGAGAGGTATCTCTGGGCCCACTCGGTAGGACATCATCATAATGTGCACAATGTGACCAAGGAGTTGATCACGGGATGATGTGTTATAGAACGAGTAAAGAGACTTGCCGGTAACGAGATTGAAGAAGGTATCGGGATACCGACGATCGAATCTCGGGCAAGTACTATACATGTAGACAAAGGGAATTGTATACGGGATTGACTGAATCCTTGACATTGTGGTTCATCCGATGAGATCATCGTGGAACATGTGGGAGCCAACATGGGTATCCAGATCCCGCTGTTGGTTATTGACCAGAGAGATGTCTCGGTCATGTCTGCATTATTCCCGAGCCCGTAGGGTCTACACACTTAAGGTTCGATGATGCTAGGGTTATAGGGAAAGTATGTACGCGGTTACTGAATGTTGTTCGGAGTCCCGAATGAGATCCCGGACGTCACGAGGAGTTCCAGAATGGTCCGGAGGTGAAGATTGATATATTGGACGAAGGATTTTGGAGTTCGTAAGTGTTCCCGAGGTACCAGGTGATGACCAGCATGACCGAAAGGTGTTTCGGGAGCCCCGACAAGTGTTGGGGGGCTTCCTGGGCCAAGGGAAGGGGGCAAACCAGCCCACTAAGGGGCTATGCGCCCCCCCTCACCTATTCCCACGTGACCAGGGGGTTTGGGGCGCCCCATCTACGGTTCCCACCTCCTGGCTTGGGGGCCAAGTCACCCAAGGGGGAGATCCCATCTGCCCTTGCCGCCGCCCCCCTAGGGGAAACCCTAAGGCGCCTCCCCTTGCCCTTGCCCCTATATATAGTGGAGGTTTTGGGGCTGCACAACACACGAGTCTCTCTCTCTCCCAAGGCGCAACCCTACCTCTCTCCCTCCTCGTCTCTCATAGTGCTTGGTGAAGCCCTGCTGGAGTACCGCGCTCCTCCACCACCACCACGCCGTCGTGCTGCTACTGGACGGAGTCTTCCCCAACCTCTCCCTCTCTCCTTGCTGGATCAAGGCATGGGAGACGTCACCGGGCTGCACGTGTGTTGAACGCGGAGGCACCGTTGTTCGGCGCTTAGATCGGAATCGACCGCGATCTGAATCGCTATGAGTACGACTACCTCATCCGCGTTCTAGTAACGCTTCCGCTTAGCGATCTACAAGGGTATGTAGATGCACTCCCCTTCCCCCGTTGCTAGATTACTCCATAGATTGATCTTGGTGATGCGTAGAAAATTTTAAATTTCTGCAACGATCCCCAACACATAGCACGGCGGTAAAACCAGTCTCGCGTAAGCGTACGCGTAATGTCGGTCCGGGCCGCTTCATCCAACAATACCGCCGAACCAAAGTGTGACATGCTGGTAAGCAGTATGACTTATATCGCCCACAACTCACTTGTGTTCTACTCGTGCATATTACATCAACGCACAAAACCTGGCTCGGATGCCACTGTTGGGGAACGTAGTAATTTCAAAAATTTCCTACGCACACGCAAGATCATGGTGATGCATAGCAACGAGAGGGGAGAGTGTGTCCACGTACCCTCGTAGACCGAAAGCGGAAGCGTTAGCACAACGCGGTTGATGTAGTCATACGTCTTCACGATCCGACCGATCAAGTACCGAACGCACGGCACCTCCGAGTTCAGCACATGTTCAGCCCGATGACGTCCCTCGAACTCCGATCCAGCCGAGTGTTGAGGGAGAGTTTCATCAGCACGACGGTGTGGTGACGATGTTGATGTTCTACCGACGCAGGGCTTCGCCTAAGCACCGCTACAGTAATATCGGACTATGGTGGAGGGGGGCATCGTACACGGCTAAAGGATCAAACGATCAATTATTGTGTCTATGGGGCGCCCCCTGCCCCCGTATATAAAGGAGCAAGGGGGGTGCGGCCGGCCAAGGAGAGGGCGCGCCAGGAGGAGTCCTACTCCCACCGGGAGTAGGACTCCCCCCCTTTCCTAGTTGGAATAGGATTCGGGAGAAGGAAAGAGAGAGGAGAAGAAGGAAAGAGGGGGCCGGGCCCCCTTGCCCTAAACCAATTCGGATTGGGCCTTGGGGGGGCGCGCCCCACACTCCCCTTGCTTCCCTCTATTTCCACTAAGGCCCATATAGGCCCATTAAGCTCCCGGGGGGTTCCGGTAACCTCCCGGTACTCCGGTAAAATCCCGATTTCACCCGGAACATTTCCGACATCCAAACATAGGCTTCCAATATATCAATCTTCATGTCTCGACCATTTCGAGACTCCTTGTCATCTCCCCGATCTCATCCGGGACTCCGAACTACCTTCGGTACATCAAAACACATAAACTCATAATATAACCATCATCGAACTTTAAGCGTGCGGACCCTACGGGTTCGAGAACAATGTAGACATGACCGAGACACGTCTCCGGTCAATAACCAATAGCGGAACCTGGATGCTCATATTGGCTCCCACATATTCTACGAAGATCTTTATCGGTCAGACCGCATAACAACGTATGTTGTTCCCTTTGTCATCGGTATGTTACTTGCCCGAGATTCGATCGTCGGTATCTCAATACCTAGTTCAATCTCATTACCGGCAAGTCTCTTTACTCGTTCTGTAATACATCATCCCGCAACTAACTCATTAGTTGCAATGCTTGCAAGGCTTAAGTGATGTGCATTACCGAGAGGGCCCAGAAATACCTCTCCGACAATCGGAGTGACAAATCCTAATCTCGAAATACGCCAACCCAACAAGTACCTTCGAATACACCTGTAGAGCACCTTTATAATCACCCAGTTACGTTGTAACGTTTGGTAGCACACAAAGTGTTCCTCCGGTAAATGGGAGTTGCATAATTTCATAGTCATAGGAACATGTATAATTCATGAAGAAAGCAATAGCAACAAACTAAACGATAAAGTGCTAAGCTAACGGAATGGGTCAAGTCAATCACATCATTCTCCTAATGATGTGATCCCATTAATCAAATGACAACTCATGTCTATGGTTAGGAAACACAACCATCTTTGATCAACGAGCTAGTCAAGTAGAGGCATACTAGTGACACTCTGTTTGTCTATGTATCCACACATGTATTATGTTTCCGGTTAATACAATTCTAGCATGAATAATAAACATTTATCATGATATAAGGAAATAAATAATAACTTTATTATTGCCTCTAGGGCATATTTCCTTCAAGGGGGAGGGGGCACGCGGCCTACCTTGGATGCCTCTCTCTCTCCACTAAAGCCCATTAGGGCCCATATACTACCCGGGGGGTTCCAGTAAGCCCCCGGTACTCTGGTATATGCCCGAACTCACTCGAAACCTTTCCGATGTCCAAACATAGGCTTTTAATATATCCATCTTTATATCTCGATCATTTTGAGACTCCTCGTCATGCCCGTGATCACATCCGGGACTCCGACAACCTTCGGTTCATCAAAACACATAAACTCATAATATTGATCGTCACCGAACGTTAAGCGTGCGGACCCTGCGGGTTCGAGAACTATGTAGACATGACCGAGACACGTCTCTGGTCAATAACCAATAGCGGAACCTGGATGCTCATATTGGTTCCTACATATTCTACGAAGATCTTTATCGGTCAAACCACATAACAACATACGTTGTTCCCTTTGTCATCGGTATGTTACTTGCCCGAGATTCAATCGTCAGTATCTCAATACCTAGTTCAATCTCATTACCGGCAAGTCTCTTTACTCATTCTATAATGCAACATCCCGTAACTAACTCATTAGTCACATTGCTTGCAAGGCTTATAGTGATGTGCATTACCGAGAGGGCCCATAGATACCTCTCCGATACACGGAGTGAAAAATCCTAATCTCGATCTATGCCAACTCAACAAACACCATCGGAGACACCTGTAGAGCATCTTTATAGTCCCCCAGTTATGTTGTGATGTTTGATAGCACAGTAAGTGTTCCTCCGGTATCCGGGAGTTGCATAATCTCATAGTCATAGGAACATGTATAAGTTATGAAGAAAGCAATAGCAACAAACTAAACGATCATCGTGCTAAGCTAACGGATGGGTTAAGTCAATCACATCATTCTCTAATGATGTGATCCCATTAATCAAATGACAACTCTTTGTCCATGGCTAGGAAACTTAACCATCTTTGATTAACGAGCTAGTCAAGTAGAGGCATACTAGTGACACTCAATTTGTCTATGTATTCACACATGTACTAAGTTTCCGGTTAATACAATTCTAGCATGAATAATAAACATTTATCATGATATAAGGAAATATAAATAACAACTTTATTATTGCCTCTAGGGAATATTTCCTTCACTTTGGTCACCGCTCCACCACATGCCTTGGTTGTTGCGCCACCCTTTATCTGACCCGTCGCATCGCCATGCTCCCTGAGTTGTGTTGGGTATGGGAAAAGTGTTCCCTGTCATGGGGCTATGTGTATGGGTAAAGGGCAATTTTAAACTTCATGGGTATGGGAAGAAGAAGCTTTACCAGGTCAGGTAATTACTCATTGCGAAAAGGAGGCTTTACCCAGTCAAGTAATTATCCTTTGCCATGTTGAAATGAAACCATCATGGTGATGGTGGCATTGGTGGAGCTATAATCAACCCCCTGAACAATGAACGAATGTGTGTGACGAGAAATTCAGGCTTTGCCTCGGATGAGTGACAAAACATGTAGCAGTGCAGGTTAAAAGAGGCAAAAAGAAAAATGTACCAAAAATATGCTCCTCAATAATTCTCCTTGCCATGCTACCCATGTAAAATCCACCTTTGGTGGCGCTACCCCCTTCGGCTTTGGTTTTGCCGTCAACTTCATCATCACCATCCTCTCCGCACATTGATCCTTTTCCCATGCAAAGCAATAGAGCGACCGTCGCGTGCTTCCATCTTCAACACCCACTGCTGCCACCACCATCGTCGTCGCCGCCGCCGAAAACCTAACCCTAGATGCGGGTGAGACCGAGGGATTATGTGAGACTGAGGGATGTGTGGGCCTCCTTTCTAGTTGAGTGGTATGATTTAAGCAACTAGTTGAACCGAAGGAGGAGGGTGTGCGGCCAAACAGGTGAAAAATGGCTTGCGAAGGAAAAACTACTTGACGGGACTTGTCACATGTGCCCTAACATGCGGGGCCAACTTGCCAAAACATGCACACAAAATAAAATAAAAACATGGCACAAGTTCTTATAAAATGGGAAAACAAAGAAAACCTCATTATGAAAAAGATATAAGAGCATCTACAATCGTAGTTCCCTAATATGAGTCCCTATACGCCCATGGGCGCGTCCGGACACGCCTGCTGGCAGTGACCGCACAGTGCTCATTTTTCGCTATCCACAACCATAGTACCCATATGCCCGCACCAAATCCATACAATGTATGAAATAATGTAAACAAAGTAATGTATATCAACATCCAACGAGAAATTTAGGCCATATCCGCCGCAAATACGGGCCGGATATGGTGACTGTCGACCCGTCCGGACGTTTGGGCCGACTATGGGGAGCTCGGTTGGGTGCCAATGTTCCATCGAGGCATTGAGCGGGCAGCCCGGCCGGTCGTTTGAGGCGGGTATGAGGAGTCCAAATGTAGATGCTCTAAGAGGGGTAAAAATATAAGTAACCCCATTTCTTAATAAACACGAGATGTAGTGTACACCATGACATGTGTCCACTTATGTAGCTAAAATTAAAATCTTTTGTTTTTTGTGTCGATATAAAGGTTGGCTCTTGTTGAGTATCGTGGCTAGATTGGAAACATAGGATTGAGCAGGAACTATTCTGGCTTGTCTTGTACTTCAAAAAACAATCATGTACTCCTATATATAGACCCATGAGGCTTTAAGTAATAAATATCGATTCCACCAATCTTAACCTATCCAAACCCTAGTTGCCGCCCACCCATTTCCACCCCACGTTGCCCCCGGGGCGGTCGTCTCCATGATGGCCATCGAGGGTCGCGTTACCTGCACCTAGGGTTTGTCCAGCGGGCGTGTTGACCGGCTGCCCTAGAGAGTCCGTTTTCCTGATCCATTAATCCGAGTTTTTGATCGATGTTTTTCTTTTAGTTTTCGATCTAAGATAGGTTTGCTCACCCGTCGCCATCAACCTCCGCGCGCCTCCACTCCGACATCGGCACGACCACCCGTCTTCTACTCTGACTCGGCGGCTTTGCGCGACAAGGCGGCCCGTCATGGCCGTCGTCCGTGTGTTTGCCCGCCTGTCGCCCTGCGCTGGCCGTCACCACCCTGCTCTGACCAGGACTTCTCCATCACCACCCACCATTGCCACGTCTGTACAGCCGCCCTACCATATGCCTCACCGGCCCCGTCGCCCCGACTCGCATGCTGCTGCTACGTCGCCCCTTCGGGTCCTAGCGTCACAGCACGCGGTCCATTATGTCATCCCTGGGTGTCGACTTCCACATGGTATGCGTCGTGCCGCCTCCCTTGGTGCGGGAACACCATCGTCTGTGCTGGTCTTCGTCACGCTGTTGGGTTCTCCTCACCTACTTTGAGCACCGCCACCGTGCTCCTAACCTAACCACCGTCGCCGCATCCTTAGGCCGCTGCCACCGCTCTGCTTTCTCGCGGCCACTGGCACTCGTTCACCCGAGCCACGTTGGTCGTCCACCCGCTTCGTCTTCGTCCAGCACCAGCTCATCGCCAGCGTCGTCGTCATCTTCCTCGACCACCTCATCTACTTCGACCACCGCAGGCGACGTTACCCCCCCCCCTCGACGATTTGTGACACAACTGTTGTCAAGTCCTTCTTTGAGGCCTACCAAGCCTAGAGTGATGCATCGTCGACTTCGTCCATCTACGCATGCCCGGTTTCTAGCAACATCGACGCGTGCCTTCGTCCACGACGTGTCCCTAGGCTTGGCAATCCCGGCGCGATGCCTCGTCAACACCGTCTTCTTCCTGGTGCATCACTACCTTGACAGCACTGCGACCATGACTAACTCAGAGCCTCCTTGCGCCCGTGGCTCCACGGCGACTACCTCAACACTGGCCACCCCGAATCTACATTAACCATAGCGTTCTTTGCATAGCTACCTCGACCACGAATACACCACCCTACGCTCTTGGTTACCTCGACATCGGCACAAAGGGCTACTGCCTTGCTTGGGCAACCTCGTCAGTTTCCACTCCATCGACAACTTCCATGATGCATTGACCATTACGACTGCGGGGGGATGCCCATCGGCTTACCTTTGGATTCTTCTCCAGTCTCATCGTCTGCGTCGCTACCGTTGTGACTGCGGGGGGATGTTGAATATCGTGATTAGGTTGGAAACATAGGATAGACTAGCAAGTATTCTGGCTTGTTTATACTCTAAGAAGATCAAGTAATCCTATATATATGCTCATGAGGCTCAAGAAATAAATATCGGTTCCACCAATCCCTCTCAATTCCTTCTACAACTCTCACTCAAAAATCATATTGGTTAAATTGAAATACACAAGAAATCAAATGTATGATTTGATATATATGTGCTTAAGGGTACAACTTGTGCCATATTTAAAGGCGGTAGAAAATACTGCCTTTGAATGGCCTTGTGTGCTAGCGCTAGGGGTTAACGTCCAAATTCAATTTGATACTTGTTACTTCCTCCGTAAATATCATTAATTTCTTTACATATAGAGTACATGTTAGGTATTTGTAGCTTTTTAGTTTGCATATACCAAGGAGAGATACCGTGTTATACATGAAACGCATGTATTGATCCCGCGTTCTGCAACAACAGAGGTTAGTGTCTCTAAATTGATGATATCCATGGTGCCTGTTGACTGGTCTACACGACAGCCAAATAGTGTTAACTGCAAGCATAGTGTTTGTATAATGTCAGATAAACGTATAGCTAGCCAAAAAAGCTTATAATTAAGTAACTAACCTATTAAGAATCTGGCTACCCATTTCCTCCCTCGAATATGCAGGTTATTGGAACTCTTTTTTTAGGGATTTCTATTTTTGTGCCCCTTCTTTTTTAGTTGTGCTCAGTTTTGCCCTGTCTATCTAACATTGCTTACTTTTACCCTCCTCTACTCAACTCCGCGTCACAAATGGTGGCTTACTGTCGGGTCAAAGCCATTGACCGTTACTTCGCCTGGTACTGACACGTGAGACCCTTGAAATGCTGATAGGTGGGACCGGCTAGTAGATGGTTGGGTCATTTGTCTCTAAAAAGTGGACGGAATCTCTCTCTCTCTCTCTCTCTCATTTCGCATCCCCCGCAGCCCGAGCAGCCCACCCCCCCAAATCCAGCAGTCGTCGTCGGCAATGACGACGTCGTTGGAGATGGTCTGCACAGGTGATGTTGTCTTACTCGAGAAGTGCAAGGAGATCTACTCCTGGTTTCCAAGCACCAAAGCTCTGTCACAACATGCCTTGCAGTTGTTGACCGATGCAAGGACGGATGAGATCCGGCGGATAATTTCCGATCAAGTCAAGTGGGTGACTTGTATTGGGGTTTTCGTCTGGGCGATGCACGAGGCAATGGAGTTGTCGGATCCTCGGTGGCGAGCTCGCTGGTATTCATGCGGCCCGCCAGATCCATAGGTCAAACTAGAGCTCACTGGTAGTTCCAAGGGTGATCTACATGCAGCCTCCCCACGGTATGCCTCTATACCTAATTATGCATACTAATGTGGAGGAGTTTCTAAGGACCGTCAAAAGGCATGCGCCCGGTGATGAGTAGATGGTGAAGAAGAATGAGGATGAGGATTGGTGGTCAAAGTCTGCTCCAACCACTGATGAGCAGATGGTGAATGCGGAGAATGAGCATGCAGAGGAGGATAGGTGGTCGTTCATCGCAAAGCCTGTGACGGAAGCCAATGATGTTTTAGCAATCCTCGCGTACAAGCCAAAGCGGGGCTGCAAGCGGCTGCCCATAGTTGTGGACAGTATAATTTCTCTCGTCAGTATGACAAAAACATTCGCCGCTCGAACCGCCGAATGGCTTGCCGTGTGAAGCGTGTTCAGTAATTGCAGTTGTCATGTACTGAAATCCCTTTTGTTTACCATTGATTGTTGCAATGTTGTGGATCCGATATGTTGATGCTACCTCATGCACTGAAATCTCTTTTGTTTACGGTCGATTGTTGAAACCTTGTTGATCCAATATGTGGATGCTACCTCATGTATGGAAATTTTTAATGTGCAAGCTATTTATTTTTTTAATTTATAGGTCCAAACTAAATCAGGTTTATAGTTCAAATATAAATTAATTGTTGTAAATCACTAGAAAATTAAATAAATCAATGAAATGTAGTAAAAACACTCTGAAATTCATGAAAATTTAGCGGTTGGAATCTCATGTGGTCTACTTTAGGTTAAAATTGAAATGGCGCGATTTAAAATCTTATTGCTGGCACTTGCTTCATATAAAAGTCATCTTGGCACTAGAAGAATGGGAAAATAACATTGTTTTAACCAAACCTTCAAACTATTTTTGGAATTATTGATCACAATGATAACAGCCTTGCTAGTGCTAAAAATGGTCATGTTATCATGTACTATGCCATGAAGATGCCCGGGCATGGTCATATGAGATAGACCATTTTGTGATTTTATTTAGTTTGTGGTATTACCAGTTTATCATTTTTCACACAAGCTATTGCATATAAAAGGGCCCCATGCGAAAGGATTTCAATTTTTGAGCCTTTTTTTATTTTCTAGGATTTCTTTTAGATTATTGACAAAATTGCATGGATGACTAATCGTATAAAGTGGTTGGGAATTTGAACTTTCTTTGTAAATACTACCTACATTCCTAATGTGCAATCTTAAAAGTATTTCACAATTTATACGACCAAACTAGAGCACACTTGTAGTTCAAATTTGAATTACTTGATGTAAATCTCTAGAAATTCAATAAATCAGTGAAATATAGAAAAAGACACTCTGAAATTCATGAAAATTTGGCAGTTGGAATCCCATGTGGTGTACTTTAGGTAAAAATTAATAGGGAACAATCTACAATCTTATTTCTCGCACTTGCTTCACAAAAAAGTCGTCTTGGGCAGTAGAAAAATGAAAAATAATCTTTTTTTTACCAAACCTTCAAGCTTTTTTTGGAATTATTGATCACAATGTTGACACCCTTGTTAGTGCCAGAAAATGGTCATGTTATCATGTACTATTGCATGAAGATGCCCATGAGCATGGCCATCTGGGTTGAAAGCCATTGATCTTGATATGAGACAAGTCATCTTGTGAAGGTTTTTTTCTTTTTTTTGTAGTATTGCCATTTTATCATTTTTCACACAAGCTAGTGTACATAAAAGGCCCCCTGCAAAATGATTTTAATGTTTTGAGCCTTTTTATATTTTCTATAATTTCTTTCAAATTGTTGTCAAAATTGCATGGATGACTAATCATATAAAGTGGTTTGGAATTTGACATTTCCTTGTGGCTACTGCCTACATTCCTAATGTGCAATCCTAAAAGTATTTTTTACAATTTATAGGACCAAACTAGAGCACACTTGTAGTTCAAATTTGAATTACTTGATGTAAATCTCTAGAAAATTAATAAATCAGTGAGATATAGCAAAAAAAACTTTGAAATTCATGAATATTTGGCAGTTGGAATCTCATGTGGTTTACTTTAGGTGAAAATTGAAGGTGCACAATTTACAATCTTATTTCTGGCACTTGATTCACAAAAAGGTCATCTTGGTCACTCAAAAAATGGAAAATTAACTCTTTAAAGAGATAGCTCAAAGAAGGGATAATCACTGCAACAGACTCAGATGGATTGTGCGTTGCGCTCTTTAGATGTGTTATGGTTTGTCTTCAAAAGATTGTCGTTTTTTGATTCTTTCATTGCCAATATTTCGGCATATGTGTTCTGTAAACAATAGATTTGCTACAAACATGGATCTTGTGCAACTTTTTATTTATTTAAGCTAAATATTAGGTATGTAAAATTGCTACATATAAAGTACTTATACCGTTGTGACACTTGCTATCTTTGCCGGATGGCGTTATTCTTACAAAACTTAGAGGATGGACCAGCGTCGTCATGGAGATGGACTGCCTGGAGGTAGTAGACCTCTGGAACACTCGCAGTTCCCGTTCTGTTGTGGCACCTATCCTTCTGGAAATTGGTGATTTATCTTCTAGTTTTAGTTCTTTAGTTCTTTTGTTATTCAACATGTTCCTATATCTTCCAATCTCTCGGCTCACCTTTACGCTATGCGAGTTTGTTCGCTGCAAGTAACCGAGGCTCGGACTAATGATGTACCTCCTTTCGTTGACCGAGGCTGACTGTGCTAGGTGTGCTTTCGTTGAATAAAGAACCCCGAATTCCAACTCAAAAAATGAGCACTAGAAAGTAGTAACTGATGCCATACCGTGTAGATTGTTATACATGGAAAATAATGTTTTGGAAAGTGCAGACCCCCCCCCCCCCACCCACCCAAAAAAGTACCCCAGGATTTGGTCTGCTGATTTTATAATTTCCATGTATTAAATAGTAGTACTGTTTTACCTTTCATATTATAAAATGAAAAATACAAGTTAGATAATTTAAACACTGGATTTGGTCTGCTGGTTTTATTTAATTTCCATGTATTAAATAGTACTGTTTTACCTTTCATATTATAAAATGAAAAATACAAGTTAGATAATTTAAACACTGGATTTGGTCTGCTGGTTTTATTTAATTTCCATGTATTAAATAGTACTGTTTTACCTTTCATATTATAAAATGAAAATTACAAGCTAGGTAATTTAAACACTGGAGTTGGTCTGCTGGATTTATTCATCTTCCATTTTGTTCTACCCTTTCTTCCCACTCTTGAAAATCCCTTTGCCTTTTCGTAGCTGGGAGGCTTCCAGGAAGTTTCCTCCGCACTAACGTACATGGTGACAGTGCTATGTGCACACAGCTGTTACACTAAAGTACAAGTGTGCTGGTCTTTCTTTTCCTATGATTTTCCGTGATGTTATTCTAGTGGCCAATTTGAGAAGGTGGGCATGATTTCCATATGTCTTTTCCTTAGCCGTGTTAGGTTTGCTTCCTGAAAAAACAATGCAAAAGGCTAGCTATGAGATAAGCATGTTGGACTCTCACGAAAAGAAACTGTAGCTGTGCATGAGGCATCCACTTCCCAACAAATTATTTCACTAAAGAACATAGTTTTCTTTTCCCTCTAGGGCATACCTTCTCCCATCAAATCAACAAAGCAGCACTTACTTTTTTCACTTGAAGCATACTTTATTATATTAGTATATTTCTTGATAGGCCGGCATAATGTCGCTGTATTGTGCTAAAAAAAACAGCAAGATGATTGAAATTACCAATTCAATAGGCCGGCCAGCTCAAGATAGCTATAGTCATTTGACCCTGCCTACCGAGAGAACTCATCAGCCCCTCTTGGGAAAAAGAAAGGGAAAAAATTAAAGAACTGATCAGACGGAGCAAGTCTTTCTTTTTTCCCTATCAACTATAGTACTTCCAAGATAGTAGTAACAGTTATTTTTTGCATGTTGCAAAGTTGGGACTTCTTTCCAGCAAAACATAAGTGGGGAACACATTTCGTTAACTCAAGTACAACAGTTTTTCATGGAAAAAATGGTCAGGTGGTAGTGCTATTATATTTAGGTTTAGAACATATAGCAGGTGTGCAGCCATACTACACGACCAGTACTTCTTTTATGTTGTGACAACTAATACTTTCTTTTTTTAACACGGTACAGACGCAAAAGCCCTTATATACACGCGCATACACTCACCCCTATGACCGCACACACACATCCTATCCCATGAGTACCTTTGAAAGACTGAGTCGACATATCATCCCACTAAATGTGCATTGCCGGAAATCCTGAAATAAATTCAGGAATAAATGCGAATACCAGGTCTTGAACCCTGGTGGGCTATGGGGATATCACAGTCCCTCTAACCATCCAACCACAGGTTGGTTCGCGAGACGACTAATACTTTTTGGAAACGGGCTTTCCATGACTTTTGTTTCAGAGGGAAATAATAAAATAGATAGAGTACAAAATTTTGCGCAGGGAGGCAGGCATGCCGCATGCATCTGGTGGCTTGGCTTGGTGCGCGTGGCAAAATGGGCGGTTGGCGCTGTTGCCGGTTGACCTGCTCAGCGGCTGGCTCTCGTCGGCTACCGGCCAGTGGCGACGGTGGGCCAGCGCGGCGGTGGACGGTAGCCTGCCGGTCATCGGCCAGCAGTAGCGGGCGGGGCCGTCCGGCCGGCCGGAGTAGCCAGCCGCATGCCCTGCCTGGTCGGCCAGGCAGCCGTCTCCGGCACGGCAGGCGGGGGCGGGGGGCCCGCCACTCCGCGTCGTCCCAGGATGAAGAGTCGTCTGATCTGGCCCGCCCGTGGCGACACAGCGGGACACGTGCGGCCCCGCGCGTGCGTGCGACGCGGTCCGTGGCCTGTGGCTGACCTGAGCTGACAGGTCAGCCGTCACGCGCGGCCGGTTCAGGCAGAGGGGTCACGGGCCGGCCGGCCGGCTCCGGTCGTTTGTGAAGCCAGCAGCGGTTCCAGATTCGCCGATGCGCAGTGCCTCTGTGCTGGTGGGGCCAGCGACGTCAACGGGTGAGAACCGTACACATACTGTGGTGGTAACTTCATTTGATCATCCAGCAAAAAAAAGAGTTAAAAGCACGGCAGGCCCAACAACTTGTCCGCCCCGTGATGGTCTGGCCCAACAACTTGCAAAAGCTCACTCCGCCACCCAGAAACTATACCCCGATGTGCAAAAAAATCCAAGCCCAATCACGAAGCGACATCTGGCGCCACGCTGGCGCAGGCGGGCCGAGGCGGTCGTCGCGCGACTTTGCAGAAACCCTCCTCGTGCTGGAATTAATTAACCCGCACTACACAGCTGGGCTGCACGCGGAAAATATACAAGTAGGGGCTCGTATCGTTTCCTATTCCATTTTCCGCCCTCGTCTCTTTCGGCTGAACTCGCGCGGTGGCGACGATTGCAGTTCCTGATGACGTCAGCCACCTTGGCGACGTCGCCGGCGAGCTTTACGGCCATGGAGCCGCCCGAATCCGTCGGTTATGTGCGGGATCCCGGAGCTTTCCCTCCTGATTATGGTACGCTCCTAATTCTGCATCTTTCCCTCTCTCTGGGGTACTTTTTTTGGGGCAGGGGTTTGGTAGGGTTTTAGAGAGTTAAAAGTATGGCAGGCCCAACAACTTGTCCGCCCCGTGATGGTCTGGCCCAACAACTTGCAAAAGCGCACTCCGCCACCCAGAAACTATCCCCTGATGTGCAAAAAAACCCAAGCCCAATCCCGAAGCGACATCTGGCGCCACGCTGGCGCAGGCGGGCCGAGGCGGTCGTCACGTGACTTTGCAGAAACCCCCCTCGCGCTGGAATTAATTCAGTACGCAAGACTGGCTGTACTAAGACAAAACACTACTCGTAGTCTGTTGGCATAGCACAATAGAGCACAGCAGCAGGTCTTGGGTTCGATACCCAGGCAAAACCATTTTTTTGCTATTTTTAACATATAAAAGTTTGCTGTCAGAATGTGCTTTACATAGAGATATAGACAGGTAAAATGACTGACAAAATTCAGAGATATACACAGGTAAAATTCAGAATGTTCAGAGATGTACATAGAGATATTCAGAGATATACACAGGTAAAATTCAGAATGTTCAGAGATATACATAGAGATATTCAGAGATATACATAGAGATATTCAGAAACACATAAGAGCACATATTTTAACCAGCAAAGAGTAGCTCAAACATCATTTAAACAAGTACAACATATAAGAGTTTGCTGCCACAAAATACATCACTAAAGGAAGTTCATTCATGAACTCTTACATTTGCTGCCACAAAATAAAGTTCATTCATGAACTTGCACTCTTCTCACATGAAATTGACAGACTCTTGCAAGGATAATTCAAACATCAGCTGGACCATTCAGATCTGGAATTTGTGTTGGCATGTCTTCTCCAAAAAGCATGTAATACGCACCCATGCCAACATGAAATCCTCCCCTGCCAAAGCCTGAAGATGTGCCAACACCAAATCCTCTCCTGCCAAAGCCTGAAAATGTGCCAACACCAAATTCTCCCCTGCCAAAGCCTGAAGATGTGCCAACACCAAATTCTTGACCCCTGCCAAGGCCTAGAGATGTTGATCTTCCTCTCCCCCTCCCAGCACTTGTTGATCTTCCTCTCCCCCTCCCAGCACCTGTTGATCTTCCTCTCCCAGCACCTCTCTGCCTTTTGTTACCTCTAACAGCTGTTGTAGATCCTTCAGCTTGATCATTTCCTCTTGTTGCCCTTGTAATCCTGCCTATGTTCATTTCAGTTGTAACAGCTCTAGGCTGGGGAATTGCAGCACCAACAGCTGCAACAAAAGAGGATTGATCTGGCAAGGGGCCATGGTTTCTGTTGGGAGCATTATATGACCTCTGCCTTTGTGCCATGCTGAAAACCATAGACTCTGGTTCTTGACTAGGATCCAGGATAGGGTTTGCCAAGTGAGGGAATATGTTCTGCACATACAAAATGAATGTGACTTAAGTAAATCAGGCTAATGACACCAACAACTATAATTTATGCACAGTTTGAAGAGGTAACAAGAAAAAGTAGAATATAGGAGGGCGCCACCGCTTGGGCGCCACGAAGGCCACCACAACCGCCTCGTCGGTTTGCAAAGCCGGCGACTTGCCCGCTTCGCGGGGGCATAGGCCACGACCACCGTCTTCCCCGCCCCAAAAACCAACTCTGATACGTGCCTCACAGCGGCAGAAGGAGTCTACTCTTCCCCTCCCGCTGAAGTATATCCCTTTGGGGCTCACGGCGGTCCTATGAGCGGGTTGCCAAACATATGGAAGACATGTCGTGGGATTGGAGATCCGCCGCGGCCGGCGTTAGACTAGTTTTAGCCTAGTTCAATATAGTTTAGTTAAAATATGTCTGAAATTTCAATGTTTTCATCCGGTTTGTATGAAAATTATCCGGTTTGCATGTAATTCGTCCTGTTAGTTCAAACCCTGCTTGAAATATATGCAGATAGCTTTTGGATGGTTGTCTCTCGCATCAGGGTCCGCTGGTGGATGTGGTGAGCGGTTTGCGGGTCAGCGTTGGGGATGTCCCAAGAAAACAAAACAATTATAGTAGCCCAAAAAGTTGCGTTTTATTTTCTGCTCTCTTTGAAACAAAAAATTATTTTCTGCTTGGCCTTATGCCCGCAACCAAGGGCAAGCCGCGCGCTGGTAAAGTGGTACGTGAAAGGTGGGACATCCATGCAGATGGCCCGGCTGCGGGATCATGCATGTCCGGCCGGCCGTGGATCATCTCTGATAGTACTACTCATGGTGGGGAGTAACTTGGACTATTAACATGCATATGTTACTAGTCTATATTATTGTCTTTATAGTGACGAGTAACGTATGTGTGGTGTCATTTATTAGCTTGTAAACTCATTTTGTCATGGTATGTGTGATGTTACTCAGTAACTAGCTATATGTTACTCAATTTATTTGTCTCCTCATTAAATCATTGTCATATAAGCAAATTTGTTGAGTTAGATTTTATATTACCACTGAAGTTACTCCCCTGGATAATATGAGGATCACGCCCGCAGAACAGCTCGTCGTGGTCACGGATAAGCTTAGCTGAATCAAAAGGCAACCCAACCAAACCAACCACAATAAAACGAACAAACACGCGGCACTGCAGCTAGTGCTCCGGACGCACGCACGCACACACGCACACTAGGACATTGACTCTCCGCAGGCTCCCTGCAGAAGCAATGGCGTCGCCACCATGGCACCACCACGGAGGATACGCGCGCGATCAGGTGATCAGTCGAGTTCAAGTGCGTCGTATGAATTGTGATTGCTCTTGCTCGCCCGGGGAAGTGGAGCCAGTCAGCCAGCCAGTAGGTAAGCCGGCATGTCAACGTATTCTCAGTCGCCCGACACGTCACCCCGATGAAAAGGAATCCCATGTACTCCACTATATAGCATGGATAAACAACGAAGTGGATGGGGATTAACTAGGCGACCGGGAGCTCGATCAGTTGATCAGATTAACTATAACAAGGCCATGGCCGCTAGGCACCTAGTTTAATTTAATTTAATTTATGCAAAGCATCATGAGCCGCGCCCGCGCTCTCTGACTGGTTACAACTACGTTATCTTTCGAGAAAGACTGTTTACATGATTGGCAGCAAGACTTGTATCAACAAATTTAAAATGTCCAGCAGAGACATTTGCTAGGTGCCAGCTGGGGTACGTAGTGTGTGGGACTGAACTTGAGTTTCCTTTTGGGCAACACAAAATAACCTTATCATCCAAGTAAACTAGTCCCTAGCTATACACTGACGGTGCTTCATCACAGTCGTCCGGTCAAGAGAGGGACCAACAACTCCACAAGCAATGACTTGACCTTGGACTTTGAGGCAGGGTCACCAGCTCTAGTCTTTCTACTCCCAAACAAACTCGAACTAGTATTACTATTACCCAAAACCATAGATAGGAGAGCTATCAACATAATATATCATGTTGCTTGCTTGCGTCCCTCCCTCGCCCAAGTGAACGGCCAATCAGCAGAGCCATGGGCGTCATCGCTCACTTGGAACAGCCAGCGGCACTCTCCAGTTTCCACCCGGGGCAAAGCATTCAGCCAGGAAATGAGCACCACGGAAAGCGATCGCTTCAACGTCAAACTCCAGTGGAAGGTGGAAAAATCGCCGCGGAAACGTCTCGTCCTGCAGGCAGAGTTATCATCCTACTCTAGCTGAAAGCAGCCCGGCAGAGGCTGGAGTCTAGTCTAGCATCAGAAAATGTGTTGCCCACTGATGTGCCCTGTCATTTTTATTTCATTTCTTGGTTTCACAATACTGTGCTTTGTGCTATAGCGCTGGGAGAATGCTGGATCTGAAACATTCGACTTGCAGCGTCGATTGATTAGCGTAAGCAGAGCAACAGTGCAGAACTGTACATTAAGTAACTGTCAATAGGACGACACATCAGTGATCAGTCAGTGTCAGCGTTGATTGATTGCCACAATTCTGTTTGTGATTTTGGCACACGTTTTTTTTGGGGGGGTTCTCGGAAAGAAGCAGTTTGAAAAGGTTCAGTTGTACGAAATGATATGAATTTCCAGGTCCCGGGATTTCTTACCATCAAGCTGGTTAAAGGCCAGTTTCTGCCCAACTGGTGTATCTCCTTATTCCAACGATTATCATTCCAAAGTCCAAAGTATAGGTTACAAAACAGAACCGAGCACAGTCTGACCCAACTATTCTTATACTCTGCAATCCCCTTGCACCGCCGCCGCCAAGTGGATGGGGGATCATTCCTAGGGGAAAGGATTCCCCGGTATCTAAGATCACTATAATCAATATCGGTATCATGTTGGAAAAAAAAGTTCGATAATATGCCGCCACTGCTCTCAGGACACAAAAAAATGGTGCTATGATATAACCCGCCGCATCAATGCATATCGGCCTCGGTGTCGTTGAGCCTGCAGCCTTTTGTCTCGAAAGGGAAGAACATGACAGCCACCCCCGAGAGGAAAACCACGAGCTCGAAGAGGAGGATCGCGGTCGTCTGATGGCAGTTGTGCACCAGAGCAACGGCGACGAGGGGGCACAGAATGCCGCCGATCCTGCCGACCGAGCTGGCGACTCCGATGCCTGTCGTCCTCACCGAGGTTGGGTAGATCTGGAAATGATGAAGCGAAGATGTGAATACTCTACTGTTCAATTTTAACACCTGAGAAGAGGGTTCAGCCTTGGTTTCAAGACTGGCTGTCGAAAAGAGGAGTAGAACAGAACTAACCTCGGGAGCGTATATGTATACGATTGTGAAGCTCGCAGAAATGCAGAGCCGGGCACCGAATAATGAGATTCTTGTCAGTATTTCTGTGCGGGAAAACACTAGCGGGAATAAAAAGACACAGCTAGTGAAGAGCATCGAAGCCATTGAAAGCCTTCGCCCAATTCTATCCACGATCATGATCGACACGAATGACCCTGGAATCTCTGTTTCAAGAAAACATGGAAGAACCGGTCACCAAAGTAAGACTGTATGCACTGGAAAGTGATTAGCATACAGAAATTGTGTAAGAGTGAGAACAGACCTGCAAAGCTAGAAATAAACACGTTTTTGTACAGGCTTGAGTTGTTCGAGTGTACAGATTCAACCTCCTGTTTTGCACATATCCTATTTCCGTTACTTAACTCCGATGTCAACAGAACAATACCATAATACGAAAATGCATTCCCGAAGAAAGCCATCCACAGAAGCAGAGTTGCTCTGAGCAATTTTGGTGACAACAGCTTAGAAACAGACTTGAAACCTCCAAAATCGGAACCTTCGTCTTCCTTGATGTTGTCGTTTTCTTCTTCTTTAGCAGCTTTAGCAGTAGCAGACAGAAGCGTTGCAGACTCGGAAACTTCATCTAGCTCAATGTTCTTGTCAGAAACAAGCTTACCCGAAGGGAGTTGTGCACTGTTTAACCTTGCCATTTTCTCCAGTACATCCACAGCCTCCATTGTTCTGCCTTTCATGCAGAGGAACCTTGGCGACTCGGGTGTGATAGCATAAAACAAAAGCAGGAGGAGAGACGGCACAGATGATAATGCTAGCAACCACCTCCAGCCATACTTGGGCATAACTACCTGCCATTACCATGACCAAAATTAGACACAAGAACAACATGGTGAAGTAATCCAAGTCAAACATGTCCGATTTCACCACGAGAATATATGCCTCTCTGAACTAAAAACTGCCTACGCAGAACAGGATACATTGTCAAATTTTAGTAGATGTTCTAATCCACGTATCCATGTGCAGATACAGAGGGACCAGACAGGTACTTGTCAGTATTGTTTCAGAAATGTTTCAAGGGATTGATAAGCATAACCAAGTGTCAAAGACTGTCAACAATCTGCATTTTCTGACCTTTTATGCCCTTTTGATAGAAGTTACTTTCCAAAGTGACGTTTATCATGTATGTTGTTTACTGCTGGTATACATTAGCACTATTCATAACGCCAGTTTCTGAACATGGAAGGAGAAAAATTATACCCATGCAAGCGAAGCCTCGAAGATGGTACCGACAGTCCAAAATGCTGAGAGTACCACCATCCAAGTTCCTCTACTTGGAGCAGGAACAAATTCCAAGAACCAAGATCCAAGAACAGGTCCTCCTCCCAAGCCAATACCAACTAAAAACCGTAGAGCCATTAAAGCTACATAGTTTGGAGAAAAGGCACTCAGGAATCCAGCTCCACTCGTCATAATGGCAGTAAAGAGAAACCCTTTCCTGTAAAATCCAAACACAACAGAATATAAGAGCTTGTATGAGCTAAACAAGAAGAGTAAAAAGAATCAGGAAAGGTTTATGCATTAAATTTAAATAGGCATTCCCTACTTTTCACATCTGTAACTATTCAAGGATCTATGATGAAAACAGTTTGGAGATTAATTTTCAAATTGGCATAAAAATTACAAAAGTTGGGTATTAACATCAGTGCTTTGCCATTTCCGAAGCAGTTACTGTTGGTAACCATAAGCAGAATCTGTGAGTGGAAACCAGGATGGATTGCAACATTATGTTAGATATCACCAAGAGGGAAATGGTCATGTGTAATTTGTGCGACAAAGTTGCATGAAAGAAGTAATGAATAGACCTGCCTCCTTCCATAGTTATCTGAGACCACACCCCAAGAGTAAGCTCCTATTAGCATTCCAACAAAAACAACACTTGTAATCATGCTTTCCTGGTGAGCAGTAAGATTCCATTCTAACTGAACGGATGGACCAACAAATGATAGCAGCATCATCTCCATTGCTTCTGCGATTAAGCCTATCCCAGCATAGGAGAGAATCAATATTTGGTACTTCCCAAAACCTGAAGATATAAGGGCGTCATCCACAGTATATGTGGCTGATTGTTCGTCCTCCATCTGGAAAATAGATATCATACTTGTTATTCATATAGCATCGGTCAGCAGAGTAAATCTACACATCTTATATCTAAGTCCAAGGCTGAAAATAAAAATTGGTGCACTTATTTTAGGGGCTTTATTACGCGGGTTTAATAAACATTTGCATTTTCCATTCCCTCAATTTATATGCAAAATCTAGCATGAGACGAGAAAAAAAGACATGTCTGAAAAATTGTAAGAAAAGGACAGGCGGTACAAAAAAGGACAGCCACACTTTTCTTGCCCCGCTCCATTAACTGATGAACTGATGCATGATGCATCATGTGTTAGGCATCAATGCGTTGGATATCAGATAGATCATACTAGATCCAAAAGCAGTGCAGGCACGCTTTCTACTAATGTCCAAGCAACTTAAGCGTTAATACACACACACACAAACAGGATGACTGCATGTATCATGAGTGTTAGGCATCGATGTGTCGGACATTAGATAGATCATAGATCCAAAAACATTGCAAGCGCACTTTCTACTGTCCAAGCAACTTAAGCATGAATACACACAAGAACAGACCCACCAACCAATCCACCAACTGTGACCAAACAAGCACATGATAATTCAGAACAAGCACCTAACAAGAACCAAAGCAAAGTCCAGAGAGCATCAATGGTAATAGCGACGAGAAGCATTCGGCGCATCGCATTGTCACAATCTGTTTACGTGCTTTGCGCGTTCCTGAAGCAAACGGTCAACTCGCCACCGACACGGGCTGAATCTGAAGAAATGGGGGTCGTGGATCCTCACCATTTCGATCGAGAGCTTGCCGGCCGGATCAGAGGGTGGCTTGGATAGCATTGATCCTCAGCAAGCTGGGAGCATCAAGCTCGGCCCTCGCCTCGCGCCTGGCGCCCGAGTGCCTGCCCGCCTGGCCGATTTCCTCGGGCGGCCTTGTCCTGAGAGATCCAAAACAAGAAACGGAGGCACGCACGTACGGATCACGCCACGAGGCCACGCAACACGAGAACGGGAGCTTGGCGAGAGGAAGAAGAGGAGAGGAGGGAGCAAACCGGAGGGAGGGAGGGAGGAGTGCGTTTCTTGGATCTGCAGCGTCGCAAGAACCGCGTGATCCGGCGGGGGGGGGGGGGGTGGGCTGGATCGGCCGGGCGGGGACGGAAATGGGCGAGGAGGGATGGGAACGAAATCCTGGCGCCGGTTTAGGAATCGGCGAGAGTCTTGTCTGGTGATTTGTCTCCTCCGACGTTGCGGGATGGGTGGCGAGTCTGGGTCGTAGGTTGGCAGCGGCGTGGCCCCTGCGGTGTGGGGATGGATGGGGGAGGGAGGAAGGAGATGCGAAGATGCGATATGGAGCCCGCGGCCCGCGGTATGACCGGACCGTCCCGTCCCGTCCCCGTGGAGCTTGGAATTGGGAACGTGCCCGCAGTCAACGCCGGGGTACAGCGCGCGGCACATGGGCGTGTGATGACTTCGGCGCCTTGCGTGCTGCCACGGCGTCGTCGGCGAGGTACGGCTCTCTCCGTGAGAGCTACCGGGCGGCTGACCGTGTCCGGGGACGAAAGGTTCGGCGCGCGAGTTTGACTTGATCTGTGCGTTGCGTTCGTGTGTACCCCTCCTACTCGTTCGCAATAAGCGGCGAGCCATGGAATAAATATTTTTCTGAAATCAGAAAATCCAGCAATCAACAAGTCTGACTGTGTTTGTGAAAATAGTATCATTTTCTTCAGCATACTTGCATCATGAAAATATGAGGTTCTAGAATGGAGAACCTTGCAAGAGGATAGTACAACATATACTCCATAACACAGTTGAAGTGCCTCAGTTCAGAACCTAAGACAATATCAGGGCCGTCCCTGGGGTATGGCCAGAGGGGCGACGGCCCAGGGCCCAGGCCGGAGGGGGGCCCATGATGTAGTACACATATAAATATAGCCCAGCACAAAATAGGCAATGGAAAAAATCAAGACAGGAAAAAAACAAGATGGGCTAGACCCATCAGATAGCTAGAAACGCAACTCACGGATGCACTTACGTGTGAAACTTGTTTCAAAAAAAAACTTACATGTGAAACAAATCAATCGAAACTCAGAAGATCTGGCTTTTGATTCTTGAAAAAAATATATGGTTTTTCCTTTTCGTGGCTCGTCGGTTCGTCTTAGTTGTCCCATCGGCCCGTGGCTCCATCGCTCCTCGCTCGGCGCCTCGGCTGCTCCCGCTCGTTGTCGTTACTTGCCGCTGCGAGCAGCAGTCCGGCAACCCGGCCTTCCGACAGTATGTTATACGTATGTCAGCGCAGGACAGTATGTATCTTGTATCCATGTTTCTGATCCATTCATCCATCCGCCCCAATTTTATTCAACTATCCATCGATGATTCATCCCACGAAGTTTTAAAATTTTTATGTATAATTTTCCAATTCAATCTTTCACGGTATGTATTCTATCATCCTAATTTTTGTCATTCTGTGTACATATCTAGGGTTCTGATCATCCGATCTATAAATTTCTAACTCTTTGTATACTCTTTGCTTCATAATTTTTTGACATTAGCCAACAATCATCAGATCTATACTTTTTTTTCATTTTGTGTGTATGTCTAGTTTTATTTTGCAATCTTCTTAGTATTTCTATCGTAATATGGCATTGTGCAATAATTATTTGTAGTCAAATTTTAAACTAAAGATGTGATTGAAAGTTTACTTTTAATATTATGCAAATGAAGTTATATATATACTTGTTTATGTATCACGCATACACATAATATATATACGGTCTTACGACTTAGGGGCCCATATTGTCGAGTTCGCCTAGGGCCTCCGGAAACATAGGGCCGGCCCTGGACAATATATGGTGCTACAACTAAAAGCTATAACAAAGAGCATCATAAAATAACTTCTAAAGTGATATCCCCAACAACAGAGAAAGTTACCAGCCAAAGTGGAAGAAACATAGATATCTGGTTACCAGCCATTACAAGAAACACAAATGAGTTTGTCCATTCCAAGAAACACAATTAAGTCATCACAGTCAACAAAAGGCCATAAAATATCTGGTTATGTGTCCTTGACCGTTGAATTGTACTCACTCCGTCCGAAAAAGTTTGTCCCTGAAATGGATGTATCTAGCACCAATTAGTGCTAGATACATCCATTTGAGGGGCAATCTTTTACGGACGGAGGGAGTAGTGATAACTTGTGGTACTCTTGATATATATACATCCATTTTAGTAGCAATACTGAAAGTATAAATGAATTACAATGGTGAGTGTTATTGATATATAACGAACAAGACTCTCTTTGTAAAGAGATTTAAAAAAGGGGATGTACATAAGATACAATCAAAAAGTTTTGTCGGGAATACCGGAATGATATAAATATTTCAAACCATGAGTATGATTTGAAATAATGTATCAAGTTGCTGAAATTTGATACAGTAATTGGATAATTTGGAATTTATCAAGAAGCTTGTGGATAACAAGAAGTTTAGTGGGGGCTCTATGACATTTTTTATATTACATATGTATGACATATCACTTGATCAGAAATGATATAAAGTATATTAGCACAAAAGATTAAAATCATGTTTCTAAAAAGGACTTAGAATTATTGGATGAAAATCTATATAGATAGATTAAAACATCTCATTATGCTAAGACATGTATTGTGATAAAGTTTTAAAGAAGTTTAAAAGGAAAAAAAGTTTTCTCATAATGTCACATAGTATAACACTATGCAGAAATCAATAGTTGATGAGCATGTGTGGATGAATAGAGTTCAATTTACTTCACAGATTGAATTCATCACATACTATCAAATGTACAAAGCCATATGTTTCATATGAACAAATCGTTAAAAATAAATACCATGGTGAGGTTCACTAGGGCTATTGCTTAAAGATTAAGTATCTCAATTGGACAAAGGTTTTGTTTCTTGTCCTTGGAGGAGATGAAGAGATTGTTGTAAATAGTTACACAAAATATTTGTTGTAAAGGTTACACAAAGACAACTTCATGACTGATATGGTTTAACTATAGGGCTATAAGTTTGAAATAGTTCTCAAGAATGAACATAAATTGTGGATCTATAAATGATATAGATTGAGGCTTGAGAAGTTTATCAATAGAGTATAATCTGGTCAATAAAAAAATCGATAGATTATGATGTAGTTCCAAATGAATATTGACTATATGGATATATATAGCAATTGGACTATATGGAGATATAGCGTTACTATAGAATGGACTATATGGAGATATAGTGCTACCATTAATGTAACAAAAGAATTACACAATAAAACCATATGTTACTGACACAAATAACATTGGGATTTGAAGAGTATAAGACCCAGTGACGAAGGCTCTACCACTAGCAAAGCATGAGAAACAGCAGATAGCCATATGTGTTAGAAAACATGCAACTAGATTATTGACTCTAGTGCAAGTGGGAGACTCTTGGAAATATGCCCTAGAGGCAATAATATTTGTACTATTATATTTCCATATTCATAATTATATAGTATATATTCTATGCTATAACCGCTATGATCCTGAAGTATGCGATTCGGTGGAAAACTCATATGCACGTGTCGAATGATAAATAGTTAAATAAAAAGTTCCTAGTCTTGCCTCTAGGACTAGCTCAAGTGTTGTTGATGATCACGTTTTTCGAATCTTAGGATATCATTAAGTGTAACGATAGTCCTAAAACAACAGTGAGATTATGATGTTAGAATTAAGAAAGATCATATTGAATCGACCCAAACTTGTCTGTTATAAATTGAGTTAATATCGTTTGTAATCAATTGTAATAACATGGAGTGTTAACATGTGATTTTGCTCATTAGATCATGAGAGTATCATTGTCACTTCTTACTGTACGGTGAGCTTTGGGGTTGCTCACACATCACTTGTAACACGATGATCATAACGACAACTTACATGTTCATCGAAAAGTCTGACAAGGGACTAGATAGCTCAAGAGTGGAATTTGCTCCTCCGACAATGGAGAGATATTCTTACGTCCCTCTCCCTGTGACGACATCCATCATCGTTGTCTAGATACAGGTGACTAAGCCACGGGGAAGCCGGAACACAATAGCGAGAAAGAAGAACAAAACTGGTAACGAGGATAACGGTATAATGACCATAGTGATGACTCTGGAGGATACCGATGCATCCTAGGTTTTGTGAAGTGTCACGAAGCAAAGTGAACATCACATGTTAACCATAGGTTTACTCGAATATCATTTGTGTGCTCATAGGGATCGATATGGACATCCACGGTCCCGATGTCTGTCATTGAACGAAGGAGTTTCGTTCATGTCTATGAGTTACTGAACCTACGGGGGTTCACAAGCTTAAGGCAATCATGATATGCTGAGTGTTGGAAAGACGGGTGTGATGAGAATATATTTGTGGAATTGTTTTATTAATATTCAGAATAGTTTCGAGAGGACGAGGAAGCGTTTCGGGGTTACCGGAAGGGTTACGAAGAATATCGGGTAATACCAAGTACTGCCCATAAATAATATATAGGTGGAAAATATTCTCAGGGATGTTAATACTGTTGGGGAACGCAGTATTTCAAAAAAATTACCTACGATCGCGCAAGATCTATCTAGGGGATGCATAGCAACGAGAGGGTAGAGTGTGTCTATGTACCCTCGTAGACCGAAAGCGGAAGCGTTTAGTAACACGGTTGATGTAGTCGAACGTCTTCGCGATCCAACCGATCTAAGTATCAAATGTATGGCACCTCCGCGATCTGCACACGTTCAGCTCGGTGACGTCCCTCGAACTCTTGATCCAGTTGAGGCTGAAGGAGAGTTTCGTCAGCACGACGGCATGGTGACGGTGATGATGAAGTTACCGACGCAGGGCTTCGCCTAAGCACTACGACAATATGACCGAGGTGTAAAACTGTGGAGGGGGGCACCGCATACGGCTAAAGATCAACTTGTGTGTCTATGGGGTGCCCCCTCCCCCGTATATAAAGGAGGGGAGGAGGAGGCCGGCCGGCCCTATAGGGCGGGTCCAAGGGGGGAGTCCTACTCCAAGTAGGAATTGGCTCCCCCCTTTCCTAGTCCAAGTAGGAGAAGAAGGAAGGAAAGGCAGAGGGAAAGGGAAAGAGGGGCCGCGCCCCCTCCCCTAGTTCTATTCGGACTCCCCTTGGGGGGCAAATCTAGGTTGCTGCCCTCTCTCCCCCCTAAGGCCCACTAAGGCCCATTACTTTCCCGGGGGGTTCCGGCAACCCTTCCGGCACTCCGGTTTTATCCGAAACTATCCGGAACACTTCCGGTGTCCGAATAACATGGTCCAATATATCAATCTTTATGTCTCGACCATTTCGAGACTACTCGTCATGTCTGTGATCTCATCCGGGACTCCGAAAAACCTTCGGTACATCAAATCACATAACTCATAATACAAATCGTCATCGAACGTAAGCGTGCGGACCCTACGGGTTCGAGAACTATGTAGACATGACCGAGACACATCTCCGGTGAATAACCAATAGCGGAACCTGTATGCTCATATTGGTTCCTACATATTCTACGAAGATCTTTATCGGTAAAACCGCATAACAACATACGTTGTTCCCTTTGTCATCGGTATGTTACTATCCCGAGATTCGATCGTCGATATCATCATACCTAGTTCAATCTTGTTACCGGCAAGTCTCTTTACTCATTCCGTATTGCATCATCCTACAACTAACTCATTAGTCACTTTGCTTGCAAGGCTTATTGAAAGTGCGTTATATCGAATAGAGGGGGGTGAATAGGCGATTTTTATGAATTCTTCACTGAGGAATTTGCGGGTGAGGAAATTCCTGAGTGAAGAACTACTTGCAGCGGAATAAGTACTCAGAAATAAACATAGCAGTGCATGAGCATGGTCTTCATGATGAAATGAAAACAAGTACAGAGTACAGAAAGCGTGAACACGGGATAAGACAAACAGACTGAAGAAATTGAATTGAGGAAATCGAGGAAGTCTTTAGTCAAAGTCTTCAAACAGATATGAACAAGCACTCAACACATAAATGAGGAAATGGAACCAGGTAGCTTGGTGAACACAATGATTTGGTAGACCAGTTCCAACTGCTGTGACAGTTGTACGTCTGGTTAGGGCGGCTAGGTATTTAAACCTGAGGACACACAGTCCCGGACACCCAGTCCTGAACACGCAGCTCCAGACACTCAGTCCTCACCGTATTCCCCTTGAGCTAAGGTCACACAGACCTCGCCTAATCACTCGTGGTAAGTCTTCAGGTGACTTCCAAACCTTACAGACTTGGTCACTCGGCGATCCACAATTTCCTCTTGGATGCTCTAGACCATGGCGCCTAACCGTCTGGAAGATGCACAGTCTTCAAAGGTAACAAGCGTCGGATCCACGCAGGATCAATCTCTTCAGTGATGCTCAATCACTTTGGGTCTGTAGGTGTTTGTGTTTGGGTTTTCCTCACTTGATGATTTTCACTCAAAGTCCTCGGAGGATGGGATGCTCTCAAATGACAAATGTCAATTTCTCTCGGAGTAGCCAACTAGCTAGTGGTTGTAGGGGGCGGCTATTTATAGCCTAGGGAGCAGCCCGACATGATAAGACATAAATGCCCTTCAATGATATGACCGTTAGGTGGGCAGATATTTTGGGACAATTGGCGCATAGCACAACAACGGTCGGAATTTTGAGTATCAAATTCCTCAGGGCTATCATGTTCCTCGCTGTGTAGGCAATCCGCACTGGCGAATTCCTAACTCCTCAGTTAGAACAAATTCCTCAGAGACCAGAAGAACTTCGTCTCTGTCACTGAAGAATATGACTGAACTGTATGAGATTTCCAATGGCTTCACTCGAAGGGATTGGTAGGTGTAGGATTTGAGTTGAGCATCACTTGGAAATTTTTCCTTAGTATTTCCTCGACCCCCTTTAACAGTACGGTATTTCCTATGACTCAAGAAAGAGAAAATGAAACTACGAAAACAAAAGTCTTCATGATTCATGTTCCTCGAATGAATACCAAGTCTTCAGGATTACACCAATTTCTTCACTTTCAAGGTCTTCAGAAAGTCTTCAGAAATCCAAAGTCTTCAATTGAAGAACTTCATTTTTAGGGGTCGACTTTATCTGTAAATATCAAACTCCTCATAGACTTATTGACCTGTGTACACTCATAAACACATTAGTCCCTTAACCTATAAGTCTTCAATACACCAAAATCACTAAGGGGCACTAGATGCACTTACAATCTCCCCCTTTTTGGTGATTGATGACAATATAGGTTAAGTTTTCAACGGGGATAAACATATGAAGTGTAAATACTGGAATTGAGGAATTTGATTGCAAGATATAGAAGAACTCCCCCTGAAGATGTGCATAGTGAGGAATTTGCTTTTGAAGCAATGCACACTTGAAATGGAGATCTCCCCCTATATCTTGTAATTCATACATGCATTGACATATAATATGAAGAATTTGAAATGCATGAAGAAATATGGTGACTGATGTAATTCAGCATGCATGCATTAATATTAACGAGGAATAAGCATGCAGGAAAACACATCAAAAGTATCAGGACACCATAGAATTTAAGTTTACAACTCGATCGAATAAAGTCTCAGAAGAACAAGAGTTGTAACTTAGAAAAAAACGCCCATAAAAGTAGACCCGCTTGAAGACTAACTCAAATTTCTCCCCCTTTGTCATCGAATGACTAAAAGGGTTGAAAATGAGGACTAACGCCCCTGAAGAATATCAAGTTGATGGAGGAGCGTCAGCGTTGTTGGGGTCGTTTGTCATTGTAGGGTCTGCCGCAGTGTTGTCCAAGTCTTCATACTCGTCGGTGTCGCGTGATGAAGAATATGAGCTGGCCACCAAGGTAGGAACTTTGACCTTCTTGAATTTCTTCGGAGGAGGTGAAGACCAGTCAAAATCTTCCCTTAGACCCATTTTCTTCAGATCTTCTTCACCATACAGATGTGATAGGATAGCCCAGGTGCGACCGAAAACTTCATGGAGGTAGTAATGGTTTTTCTTCACTGCATTATGTGTAGCAGTCATGTTGTGAAGAATAGAACCAAACTGATGCTTAACCCATTTATGATTTCGATCCACCTTCTGGTGAAGACTAAGAAGCAGCTCACGGTCAATCATCACACGTGGAGATGTGGCTTGAGGAGTAGACTTGGGTGCATTGGCACCAGAATCATGAGTGGCAGAGTCATCACTGGTGGAGTAAGATGCAGCTTTGCGAAACTGACCATCCAATGGACGAATGCCTTCATCAATGACAAGAGGTGTCTTGCCCTTTTCATTAGTTGAAGTAAAATTCTGCTTGACGACTTCAATCGGGGGCAGATAGCTGAGGTGATTCTGAAAATCAGCCTTTTAGTTGAGTGAAGACCTTGTTCTGAGGAATCTCATAATCCAAGGAGCATAAGGCTTCAACTCAAACGGAGAGAGTGCAACATTTGCCAGAGTCCTCATGAATAAATCATAATAATTGATAGGAATGCTATGAATGATGTTGAATAGCAGATTCTTCATGATGCCAACTATTTCCTCATCAGATGAGTCATGGCCTTTGATGGGACTCATTGTCCTCGTCAGAATGCGATAGACTGTTCTGGGCACATAGAGTAAGTCCTTTACGAGGAATTTGGTCCTTGGGGCTTGACCGGGCTTCAGAGACTTCATTAACACTTGCATGTAATGAGCAGTGAGTTCAGGGTCTTGGTACAGGCAGCGAGCTCCTTCACTGGGTGGACTGATGGGCAGGGTGTGAAGCAATTCAGAGGCCGGTGCCTTATAATGAGTATTATTCGTCATCCAGTCCAAGACCCAGGAATTGATATCTTCAGGATCACTGGTGATGTGCAGTGTCTCATAGAACTGAAGAATGAGCTCTTCATTCCAATCAACAATATCAGAGCAAAAGTTGAGGAGGCCTGCGTCATGAAGCACAACGAGGACAGGAGAGAAGCAAGGCAACGATTCCATGTCCACGTGAGGAATATGCTCGTGGTAGAAGATTTTGTCCTTGTTGAAAAGTAGTGAAGAATAGAAATTGGCCTGGCTGGCAGTCCAGAAACGCTTCCTCCTTAGACGAGCAGAGTCATAAGGGTTGTAGTCGGTGAAGAATACATGCTCGCCAAAGAAGTCATCGGCCTTGAATTTTTGCTTCTTCGAGAAGGGATCCTTTGGCTTGGGGTGAGGACTGTCAGTCAATTGCATCACAACCTTAGGGATCTCAATCTCAGGTTCCATAGGCTGAGGAATTTCAGGTAATTCTTCAGTGGCAGCCTGGGACTTCAATTCTTCATTTACATGTTCATCAGCACTAGTGGCTGGAATTTCTTCATGGATGGACGAAGTTGCACGAGGTTATTCAGATCCCATTTGGACTTCAGTAGTTACTGGGGACTGAGGAATTTGTTGAAGAGGTGTGAACAGAGGAGAGTTGGGGTGCTGACTTTCCCAAAAGTCATCATTCAGCACTGGCGTGGTGCATCCAATGTCCACATCGACTTCTTCATCCATTTCTTCAACGCCGTCCTCTTCAGTAGTGAACTGAGGCATGGGCAATGAGATAATTGGGGTTGAAGGGATTTCATCCACTTCAATTTCTTCATCCAACTGCTCTGACGAAGCAGCAGAAGGATTCTCTTCATCAGATTTACTTGGAATCACATATTCTTCATCAAAAGGAACAAGGTCCTTTGATGGCATGGTTGAGATAGGAACAACATCAATTGGGTTGGCAAATGAGCTGGTCAATGGCTTCATCTTCTTCGGGGCTGAAGAATCTGATGAAGTTGATGACTTCCTTTTCCTCACTGTTGCACGCTCTGCAGCCTTGGTCTTCTTCACATCTGATGCAGATGGAAGGATCAAAGTTGGTGTAGGCGCAGGAGGAGCAGAGGAATTTGGTTGAATTTCTTCAGGCGTAACTGATGTAGTTACCATGACGTCTTCACTTTCTTCAGGCACAACACTAGTGGTTGCCCTGGCAGTTTCTTCAGCGGCTGGAATGCAGTCATTAGCCCTGGAATTAGCATTTTCTTCAGCAGCCTGATTGTCATCAGCGGTGCTGGCATTTTCTTCGGTGGGCTGAGCAGATACTTCAGCCTGAGGAATTTCCTATTGCGTTGTGGCTACAACATTTGAAGTGAAGTTGTCAGCGAGTCTCACAAAACGAACCTTGGCTCCTAGCCAATCAGCATGGTATGCGTCAAATTCATCACTGAGTTTCTTGATCTCAGATTGAATAGTGAGAAGTTCTTCAGTTGTCATAGAGACAACGTTTTTCTTCAGGTAGCGCTCCTTTTTGTACTCCGCTTTCTTGATCTACCTGGCCTTCTCAAACTTCCATTTTTCTTCTAGTATGAAGTGAGTCAACATATGACTTTGGCCAGGAGTCAGCTTGAAATCAGACATAGGAGTATTTGGGTCCTTGTGCCATAGATCAATGTACTCAAGGATCAACTTTGAATCCAAAAGCAGAGGCACACTTGTGCCCTTGGCTCTAGCGGCCTTGACCTGCTTGTCTCTGATGATTTCTACAAGTTCATCATCATCAGTTTCATCTTCATCGGACGACACTTAAAAAGCGACATGCTTCTTTTGAAGACTTGGTCGAGAGCCTCGTCCAGCAGTTGCCTTGGTCTTCAACAGAGTGGGACCAGTTGAAGAATGCAGTGGTGCCGAGGAACTAGCAGATGCTCCTGAGGCAATAGATATGCCCGTCGTCCTTTGGCACGTGGCGAGATGCGCAGGTGCTGAGGATTTGGTCGGAGCAGCTGAGGACTTTGGCGGAGGAGCTGAGGATTTTGAAGTGGGAGCAGCTTGAGGAGTTGGTCGTGAGGGCTTTGAAGAATCTGGCCGTGAGGGCATTGCTGGTGAAGCACTTGGCTTCTGAGCAGGCTTCTTTGGCATGGCCTTCTTTGGCTTGCTCGCAGAGGCCTCAGCAGTGGCAGCAGCAGCAGAGTCTTCATTGAATTTCCTCACTGCTTCTCTTGCTTGTCTGGCCAACTTGGCTTGGCGCTTGGCCCATTCATCAGGATAATCCTCACCATGCTTGAGGCTGGTGGGATCTGCTTCTTGGCCAGGTGCCAACGGAGGTCTTGGGCATGGAGGATTGAGAGAGAATTTCTTCATGTACTTGGGAGTAACATACCTGTACTCCCTCCACTCTCTTTCCCATCTCCTCTCTATTCTTTGAATGCGCACTTTGCGCTCATTCTTGGTTTCCTTTCCATGAGTGGCCTCATCAGGAGTGCAATAGTCCTTGTATATGTCATCAGGGATCTCAAAAGCAGTATTGACCTCAGGCCTCTTTCCTCCCTTCTGTGGCTTCTTTCCACCAGCCATTTTCTTCAGATGAGGAATTTGAACAATGGAATTCTCTGAAGATGTATGCAACTTTTCTTCGAGGAACGCTACAAATGAGTTAAGTTGATGAGAACCTAGTGATTCAGCAGCTGACATGAGTACCTATGAACAGAGTATAGTTGCAAGGAATATGGAGAGGTCATATGTGTTCTCAGAGGTTTTTCAAAAAGGAGCAAGGTTGAGGAATTTGACCAGATGAGTCTTGAAGAATTTCACTAAGCGTTCTTTGTCTTAGGTTCCAGAGATGTATAGATCAAAAATCCACACATTTGAGGAATCTTGAAGAAAAATATAGCTTAGAGAAATGAATCAAGAACAGATGACATGTGAGGTGTTCAGTGTGTGATGAATTTGAAGAATAAACACCTTTGAAGATTTTGTAGTTATCATTTGAATCAAAGAGGACAGTAAAAGTAACTTTTAATTACCCTGAACGAAGAACACGACGAACTAAGAGGTGTAGATGTGAAGTTTGCCAGTTCAGTTCTTCCACGCCCTAACTTGGCAGAGGAAGACAGCTACGGCGGCGGTGGAGTGAAGAAATCCGCAGCCGGCACGAGTACGACGATGACGAGGTCGAGGCCGTGAAGCTCTTCCTCACCAGCGACGATGAAGTAGCGGCGGCGCTAGGGTTTGAGAAGCTCGAGCTAGAGTGAGAATGAGCGGAGTAAAAGTGAAGTGAGGAAGGGAAGGGGTATTTATAGCCATGGTGAAAAAATTGTTTGCCCGAAGAAATTGGACGAACATGCCCCTGACCCTTCTCATTCGCTTGACATGTGTCACCCACGTACTAAGAAGTGGAGATTGTGTGAGATCGTGGGTGAATGGATAAGTGTTGTCGTGGGATGTGGAACGGTTTGAGCGGCAAAGCCGAAAATTTAGATAGGATAAGTTAAAAGTTCCGTTCGCAAATTCTTCAGCTGACAAGGACACAGTGAAGATTTTGAACGAGTTTCAAATAGAACGCACATGAAGAATTTGTGAATAGATTGGGTTGAGTATAGCATAGAGGGGAAGGGTCCGATCACATTCACTTAGCAGAAAAGGCAATACGAAGAAATAGCTATAAGTGAATGTTGTAGAGGACATATATATATATATATCCAATGAAGAAAACGACGGAAATGGTGAAGACAATGCAAATTGAAAAACAACTGAGGAATTTCAAAGAACTGAGGAAAAGCTCAATTGAAGATTTTCAACATTTTGTGGTGGCGTGACCCACGTATAAGAATGATGATTTCAAACACCGTGTACAATTGTCGTAGGGTTCCGAGAATCAAATTCTTCGTTAATTTCTTCACACTTAGAGTGTTAGTCTTAACTGATTGAAGAAAATGTTTCTTCATGTGTTGCACATCTAAGTCATCAATTTTGCATAAGTGTTAGGATGGGTGTCCTTTTCAAAGAACATTCGAAGATTCTAGGATATTTAGCTCACACCGCAACTTGCTAAATCTCTTCTCATCCAAGGGCTTAGTGAAGATATCGACTAGCTGTTCTTCAGTCTTCGCATGCTCAATAGAGATGTCGCCCTTCAACACATGATCACGAAGAAAATGATGACGAATCTGAATGTGCTTTGTCTTCGAGTGCTGAACTGGGTTATGAGCAATCTTGATGGCACTCTCATTGTCATAGTAGAGTGGCACATTCTTCACGTTGACGTCGTAGTCCTTGAGAGTTTGCTTCATCCATAGTAGTTGAGCACAGCAAGAACCAGCAGCAATGTACGCAGCTTCAGCAGTAGACAGTGATATGCAGTTCTGTTTCTTCGAGGACCAACAGACCAAAGATCGTCCGAGGAAATGGCATGTGCCAGATGTTGACTTGCGATCCACACGATCACCAGCATAGTCAGAGTCTGAAAATCCAATGAGATCAAAAGCCGAGCCCTTGGGGTACCATAATCCAAGTGTTGGTGTGTGAGCTAGATATCGAAGAATATGCTTCACAACCTTATGGTGCGATTCCTTCGGCGTAGCTTGAAATCGGGCAAACATGCAAACACTAAGCATAATATCTGGCCTAGATGCACATAAGTACAATAAAGAACCAATCATAGAGCGGTATACCTTTTGATCGAAGTCAATACCATTTTCATCAGTGCATAGATGACCATTTGTGGGCATTGGGATTTTGACTCCTTTGTAATCTTGCATGCCGAATTTCCTCAGTACATCCTTGAGGTATTTCTCCTGAGATATGAATATGCCATTGCGCTGTGGACGAATCTGAAGACCTAAGAAGAATTTCAGTTCTCCCATCATAGACATTTGATATTCTTCACTCATCATATAGGAAAATTCATCAGTATAACGTTGGTCAGTACAGCCAAAGATAATATCAGCAACGTATATTTGGCACACAAACAATTCACCATCATAAGATTTAGTGAAAAGAGTTGGGTCAAGTGAACTAGGTTTGAAGCCTTTCTTCATGAGGAATTCCTTCAATGTATCATACCATGCCCGTGGGGCCTGCTTGAGGCCATAGAGGGCCTTATTGAGTCTGAAGACTTTGTCAGGATGCTTTGGATCTTCAAAACATGGGGGTTGATCAACATATACTTCTTCCTCAAGCTTACCATTGAGGAATGCACTTTACACATCCATTTGATATAAGATGATATCATGATGGTTAGCATAAGCAAGTAATATGCGAATAGCTTCAAGTCTAGCAACAGGTGCAAAAGTTTCATCGAAATCAATTCCTTCAACATGTGTGTAGCCTTGAGCTACAAGCCGTGCCTTATTCCTCACCACAAGGCCATTTTCATCTTGCTTGTTGCGGTAGATCCACTTTGTGCCAATAATATTATGCTTGCGAGGATCTGGATGTTTGACCAGTTCCCAAACGTTGTTGAGCTCGAATTGATGTAATTCCTCTTGCATAGCTTGAATCCACTCAGGCTCCAGAAATGCTTCATCTACCTTAGTGGGCTCTGTGATAGAGACGAAAGCAAAGTGCCCACAAAATTTAGATAAATGTGAAGCTCTTGAGCATGTGAGAGGACCTGGAATGTTGATGTCGCTGATGATTTTCTCAATTTGCACTTCATTTGCGACGTGAGGATGAGCGGGTTGACGTTGAGGAATTTGATCAGCATTTTCTTCATCACCATTTTCCTCAGGTGCATTAGCATGATGTTCTTCATGCTCTGGAATAACTTCTTTAGCTGATTCTTCAATAGGAATGACATCCTCTGTAGCCTTGAACTTAATAGATTCCTCAGGAGGTATTTCATCTGTCACAGGAGGTAGGTGCTCTCTTTGAGAGCCATTAGTCTCATCGAACCGCACATCTACAGTTTCAACAACCTTGTGATGACAGGTGTTGAAGACTCTGTAGGTGTGCGAGTCCTTACCATAACCGAGCATAAAACCTTCATGTGCTTTCGGTGCAAATTTAGAACTGTGATGAGGATCTCTAATCCAACATTTAGCACTGAAGACTTTGAAATAACTCACATTGGGTTTCTTGTCAGTGAGAAGTTCATATGTTGTCTTCTTGAAGAATTTGTGAAGATATACCATGTTGATGATGTGGCACACAGTATCAATTGCCTCAGGCCAGAAGTGAGGAGGCGTCTTGTACTCATCAAGCATAGTGCGGGCCATCTCAACAAGAGTCCTATTCTTGCGCTCCACGACGCCATTTTGCTGAGGAGTATAAGGAGAAGATAACTCATGAAGTCATGAGTAATACCAAGTTCATCAAGATAGTCATCAAGGCTAGTGTTCTTGAACTCAGTTCCATTATCACTCCTGATGTGCTTGATCTTCACACCAAAGTTAGTTGAAGCCCCCGAGAAAAATCGTTTGAAGACTTCCTGCACTTCAGTTTTGTAAGTGATAATATGGACCCATGTATATCGAGAGTAATCATCAACAATGACAAAGCCATATAAAGATGCAGCATTGGTAAATGTGGCATAGTGAGTAGGACCAAAGAGATCCATGTGAAGCAATTCAAATGGTCGAGTAGTAGTCATGATAGTCTTTGCTGGATGCTTGGCCTTGGTCATCTTTCCAGCTTCACAGGCTCCACATAAGTGATCCTTGAGGAATTTGACATTTTCAATGCCAATGACATGCTTCTTCTTCGTGAGTGTGTGCAGATTCCTCATGCCAGCAGGACCAAGTCGTCGATGCCATAGCCAGCCTTCTGAAGCTTTTGCAAGTAGACATGTAACAGGTTGTGGTCCTGTAGAGAAATCAACAATATAAAAATCTCCTCTCCTAAAGCCTTTGAAGACTTTGGAATTGTCAGTTTCCATAATCACAACACAACGATACTTGCCAAAGACAACCACCATATCAAGATCACAAAGCATTGAGACAGACGTGAGGTTGAACCCTAAGGACTCGGCAAGCATGCCTTTGTCCATGTGTCGATTCTTTGAGATTGCAACCTTACCTAGACCCAATACCTTGCTTTTGCCTTTGTCAGCGTAGGTGATATGCTTCAGAGGTGATGGAGATAGAGCAGATTCCATCAATAAGCTCCTGTCACCAGTCATGTGATTGTACATCCACTATCGAGGATCCACTCAGTGGCTTTGGGTTGATCATCCTACAGATGAATTAGTGCAACTTATGAACTCATATACTTCAGCAGTGAAGAATATGGTATCAATTTCATCAGATCAATTTCATCAAGCAATAAAACAGGTAAAGCAGTATGAGGACGTGAGAAATGAAAATTCATTTCTTCATGATTAGCTCGCATCCTTTCAAGCATATTCAGGTCTCCAGCAAATTCTTCAGACGATTAAGTTCATCTGGAGACCTGACCCTGCCTAAGAGATTAGTTCTTTTTTTCACCACCCACATCTGAAGGGGTGGCAAAGAGTTCATCATTCTGCGAGCTCCATAAGAGAAAGGTGGCATAGATGCCAATTGTCGGGGGACTGATCCACGAACACCTATGGGACCGGCGGGCCGAGTCCCTTTCGGTTCGGCGGGGGCGGAGGTCATGCAAAGAGCGGATCGAGGCGAAACACACGAGTAGTTTACCCAGGTTCGGGCCGCACGGATGCGTAAAACCCTACTCCTGCTTTGTGGTTTGTATTGAGTTCTTGCTCGGGAGCGTGGAGTGCTACAGTACACACCAGCAGCTAACGAGACCGAGCGTGAGTGTTCTCCTCCCCCCTCTACGTTGCACACGGGCCTCCTTTTATATGCTCAAGGGGTCACCGACAGGTGGCAACGGAGACGAAGGGTAAAAATGGAAAGGTGCTGCGGTAGGTACAGCTACCTGTTACAGTGTATCATACCTAACCCTGACGGCAGGGGACAAGGGCATTGAATGCCCGTCTGTGTCGCCTAAACAGTGCAAAAGGGACCGTTAGGGACGCCACCGCTCGCCACGATGGCAATCTTGTCAGCGCCGCTCGCCACCGTGCACCGCTGGCTGCGCAGCCTCCCGCCACGCACGCTTGGAAGGGTCCCAGAGCGACACGTTGGTGGATGTGCTGGAGCGCGAGCACAGAGTGGTGGCTTGCCGCGGCAAGCGCCTTGCCGGGGTCGTTGTCTTGTCGCGTTCGGGAACTTGTCGCTCACCGGGCCTTGCCGGGACGCGAGGCGCGTCGCGGCAAGTTCCTTGAAGTGCCTTGGTTGGCCTTCCCGGCAAGCTCCTCTTGCCGGGGTCTTGAGATGCTTTTGTTGGCCTTCCCGGCAAGCTCCTCTTGCCGGGGTCTTGTCTCCTTGGCTTGGATACTTTGTTCTTGTATGGCTCCAAAGGAACCACGGAGGACCCTGGCGGTCACCCAGCAAGCCTTGCCGTGGGATGCTGCGACTGTCCGTGCACAAGTTCGGGATACTAGGGTACCCCTAATCTAGTACACCGACAGGAGCCCCCGGGCCTGGGCCATACACGGTACCGAGCATTGTTGGGCCAGGCCCAAAACAGGGCACGGGCACGCGCGGCCTAGGTTACGCCGTATCTCTCTCCGTATCCACCGCGCCCTCCCCGAACGGCACGCGTTGAATGCGGTGTCGTGGGAGAGATCGTGGGTGGTTTCTTTATTCGGAAATGCGGAACGTCCGCCCCCTCCCGCTTTATAAGCAGGGGAAACAGGGGTAGTTCGCCCATTCGCCCGTTGCTGCTCCAATCTCAGAAATCTCTGCCGCTCCCTCGTCTTCCCAAAGCCGAAAGAGAGCAGCGCTCCGCCCCCCATCGCCACCAGCACCACCAACGCCGTCGACCTCCTCCACCACTTCCGCCATGGCTCCAAAAGCCGACAAGGGGAAGGTCGTGAAGTCGACCGAGGCGCAGCGGCTTGCGGCGCTGCGAAAGGAGCGGGCGGTCTTCCCCCCCAAGCTCGCCGCGGGGGAGCTGAGGGAGAACTACTACCTCTTCTGGTTGGCGGAGACGCGAGCGCATTCGCGCACGAAGGTACTTCCCGCTGCCGCTTGGAAGAAGGCCCCAAACGGATACCCTTTCTTCGCCTTGTTCTTCTACTGCGGGCTCTGCCCGCCTTTCTCTAAATTCTTCTACGATATCATGAACACCTACGGGTTCCATCTCCTTGACTTCTTTTTGTTGGATTTTTGCTTGACTCTTCTCCCCTTTCCGGCTGTCAGGCCCATCTGCTACGGAGCCGATGGAGACCGAGGTTGCCGCCGAAGAAGCAGCCGGTGCTGGCGATCCCGCCGGCGCAGAGGCCGCCAAGGCTGCCGCTGCAGCAACTGGCGAGGGGTCTGGCGATCGCACTGACGGCCCTGAGGCCGTAGGAGCGCCAGGTGCTACACCGACCGCCGACCCGTCCGCCACTGCCGCAGCGCCAGGCTCCGAAGAGCCCCAGCCAGGCATCTACTTGAAGGCCAGCGATGGCGTCTTCATCAACCTCCCCTGGGCGTCAAGCTCCAGGGCGCCGGTCGAGGGGGAGATCTTCGACGGGGAGGTGCTCGCCTCCGCGGGGCTGACGCTGGTTGACGCGCCGAGCAGCAGCAGCAACGAGCCTGAGGAGGAGCGGCTGCTGCGGAAGTTGTTGTCACTCTACCGCGCGCGGCAAGCCAAGCTGGACTCCCGCGAGGCGCTTGTCGCGAAGGCGGGAGCAGACATCGAGAAGCGCGCGGAGGAGCTCCGGGGTCTTCACCAGGAAGCTCTCCGGTCCTTGGCAGAGGAGCGGGAGCAACTTGCCGAAGCGCAGAAGGCCTTCCTCCTCGAGAAGGCCGAAGTCGAAGAGCAACAGCGGCTTGCCGCTGTGAAGCTATCCGCGGAGGAGGGCGAGCTGGCGTAGCGGAAGGTCAATCTTGACGCCCACGAGGAGGAGCTTGCCGCGCGCGAGGAAAAATTTGGCGGAGCCCTCAAGCAAGCGGAGGATGCTGCCGCAGCCGCCGAGGCCGCCAAGAAGGAGCTGGAGACGAAGGTGGCGCAGCTGGAGGCCTATCTCGTCGAGAAGGGCAAAGAGCTCAGCGCCGCCAAGGTCTCCAACGTGGATCTTGAGTTGAAGCTGACCACTTTGACCAAGACGCTGGACGGCGCCAAGGAGCAGGAGGTGGCCTTGAAGGAGGAGATCAAGGCCGACAAGGCGCTGCTGGAAAGTGCTGCCGCCACCCAGAATGCTTTCAGGGAGACTGTGGAGCACTGGACGGAGAGTCTTGTGAATGCTGCCACAAACATTGACAGGGAGTTGGCACAGCTGGGGATGGAGGATCTCGGGTATCCCTCCGATGAGAACCTCCAACCCAGCGCCAAGCTCGTCTTGTTCTTCAAAGGCGTGGCGACGGCCCTCCAGCGACTCCGGGAGAAGATCCCAAAGCAGCTGGCCGACGAGTCGCGCAAGATCTGTGCGGGAGCCCTTCAAAAAGTGTTGGTGAAGGTGGCCTTCCGCAATCCGGGCCTCAACCTCACCAACGTCCTCAGGACCCTGCCGCCGGATGCTGATCTGGAGGCGCTCAAGACCCTTGTCGCACCCATTGTGGACAAGGTGAGCGGGATCAAGAGGATCGAAGGCGATCGCGTAGACTAGGCCGCCTGTTTCTTCTTTCCTTGTCGCTGTTTATCATGTTATGAAGACAATCTGATAGAGTTGCGACAAGCTATCTTTGTAATATAACTTTATTCTGGGTAATGATTGCAATGTTATTCCCTTTACTTGATTCCTCCCTTTGTATGTCTTTTTACCCTACGCTTTTAGGGAACTTGCCGGTGCAGGCACCTGAGCCGCGAGCGCTGAGTGCGGGACGTCAGCAGCCTGCTGGCGGTGCCGCTACCGACAAGAAACCTTGTCGCAACTAGTTGCAGCTCACTTAAGTTGTTGAGCGGACTCGAAACAAAGTAAGGGCGCAACTAGCTACGAGTTGGTTCCTCCGCGCACAGGTTTTTCATACAAAGTGCGGTCGTTCAAGGGAGATAACTTAAAATTTTAAAAAATCTGATTGCTGAAACTTTGGCAACTTAGCTTTTCTGTTGTTTGCTTCCCGGCAAGGCGAAACTTTCTTGAACGACGCCTGGTCCATACCATTATCTTCTCCTTCCCCCCGACAAACTTGTGGGCGAGGGAACCTTCCTTTCCTTGAGAAAAAAGAAAGAAGAGAAAATAAAGATATGGAGCCTTACGGCTCGTTATTGCTTACCGGGGAGTAGGTGCTGCACAAAGCGTCAGATAACACATGCAAAAAATAGAATGCATGAAATTGACAAGATGTGCGGAGCACATGAGCTTTACTTATGCACGGGGTCTGCGCCCGGCTTTGTACAAAGGATTACATGCAACAGCGGCAAGACTTGTACAAAAGGTGGTTGCAGGTTCCGGCAACCGCGCCTTACGGGTAAAATTTATGAAGATGCTCAATGTTCCAGGAGTTGCTCACCGGAATGCCATCTTCGGTCTCAAGGCGGACAGCGCCAGGCCTAGTGACTCGTTTCACCCGGTAAGGGCCTTCCCACTTCGGCGTCAACTTGTTGGAATTCTTGGCGGACTGAACACGCCGAAGAACAAGGTCACCTTCCTCGAGACTTCTGGCATTAACTTTGTGGCTATGGTAGCGGCGCAAAGCTTGCTGGTAGCGAGCAGCTCGCACAGCAGCCTGAAGACGGTCTTCCTCAAGGAGCAGCGCGTCATCTTGTCGCAGCTGCTCTTGCTCAAACTCATCATAAGCGAGCACTCGAGGTGACCCGTATACGAGTTCCGTGGGGATAACTGCCTCTGCTCCATATACTAGAGCGAAAGGTGTCTGTCCAGTGGCTCGATTTGGCGGCGTCCTGATCGACCAAAGAACCACCGGCAGCTCCTCGATCCAGTTTCTTCCGCACTTGTGCAGCCTGTCGAAAGTCCTGGTCTTGAGCCCGTGCAGCACTTCAGCATTTGCCCTCTCCGCTTGACCGTTGCTTCTCGGGTGAGCAACAGAAGCGAAGCAGACCTTGGCGCCAAGATCTTGGACGTACTGCATGAAGGTGCGGCTCGTGAATTGCGTACCGTTGTCGGGGATTATCCTGTTAGGGATCCCGAAGCGGCAAACAATCGACCTGAAGAACTTGACTGCTGACTGTGTTGTCACCTTCCTCACTGGTTCCACTTCCGGCCACTTTGTGAACTTGTCGATTGCTACGTACAAGTACTCAAAGCCCCCAACTACTCGGGGAAAGGGGCCGAGGATGTCGAGCCCCCAGACCGAAAATGGCCAGGATAAAGGGATCGTCTGGAGAGCTTGAGCTGGTTGGTGTATCTGCTTGGAATGGAACTGGCACGCTTCACACTTGGTTACTTGTGCAGTTGCATCCTGGAGGGCTGTCGGCCAAAAGAAACCTTGCCAGAATGCTTTGCCGACAAGTGCTCTTGCGCCAATGTGGTGACCACATATGCCTCCATGTATCTCTGCCAACAGCTTTTGTCCGTCTTCCCGGTGAATACACTTCAATTTCACTCCATTGAGTCTTCTTCTGTACAGTGTCTTGTCGACAAACTGGTACATACTTTACTGCCGCGCTACTCTTTCCGCTTCTTCTTGCTCTTCGGGAAGTTCTCCTGTCTGAAGGAAACGGACAATCTGTTGCGCCCATGCTGGAGCTTGTGGCTCGACAACAAGGACTAAAGGCAAATCTGCTGCTGCGGGAACATCCGCTTCTACGGCGAGAACCTGCGGCTCTGCCGGAGCTTGGCGTTCCCCGGCAAGCTTGCCGGAGCAAAACTTGTCGGGAGCTTCTTCTTCGACGGAGCAAACCCTAGGGCTTGCCAGAGCAGACTGCTCCTCAGCGCTCTTGGCGTTGATCTTGGGGACCTTCTTGGCGGCGGCTTCGGGAAGCTCTGCCGGCAAATAGTCACCAGAAATCAACTTCCTCTTCTTGCTCTGTCCAGTTGATGGCGTTACGGATGGTTGAGTCAGCTTGAGCACAAAGATCCCTGGTTCCACAGGTAACTTAAGTGCGGCGCACTTTGACAGGCCATCGGCAATGGCGTTCTGAGCTCTTGGAACATGCTCCATCTGTAGACCGTCAAAGTGCTCTTCTAGCTTTCTCACTTCGTCGACGTAAGCTTCCATCAACGGACTCTGATAACTCTTGTTCACTTGGCGGACGACAAGCTGTGAGTCACCCCGGACAATGAGCTTCTTGATCCCAAGGTCTGCCGCGATCCTGAGACCGGCAAGCAAGCCTTCATACTCTGCAGTACTGTTTGTTGCTTGCTCCTTGGGAAAGTGCATCTGGACTACGTATTTGAGGTGCTCTCCGGTGGGTGCGACAAGCAGCACGCCAGCGCCGGCGCCTTGCAGCGAAAAGGCACCATCAAAGTACATCAGCCACTCTTTGCTTGCTTCGTCAACGGGGATGCTTGTTTCTGGAATTTCTTCATCTGGTGTTGGCGTCCATTCTGCTATGAATTCTGCCAATGCTCTGCTTTGGATAGTTGAAGTGCTTTCAAACTTGAGGCCAAAGCTTGACAGTTCCAGTGCCCACTCAACAATCCTGCCTGTCGCTTCTGGATTCTGTAGTATCCTCTTCAGCGGAAAGCGAGTGACAACTGTGATCTCATGTGCTTGGAAGTAATGGCGCAGCTTTCTCGAGGCCATGAGAAGGCCGAAAAGCAATTTCTGCACGCCAGAGTACCTTGACCTAGCCCCCTGCAGAAGGGAACTGACAAAGTAAACTGGGCGCTGCACCATTTTCTTCTGTATCTCCTCGCGCATCTGCGCAGATCCATCTTTGTCGGGGCCAGAGCTTGTTGGGGAAGCCCCTTGCTTGTCGCTGGATGCGCCTGCCGTGGTTGCTGGCTCGTCATCTGCCTCCCTCTCCGCCACTAACGCAGCACTAACCACTTGATTGGTTGCCGCTATATACAGCAGCAACTTCTCTTGTGGCTTAGGTGCGACAAGTATTGGAGGGGAGGACAGGTATCTCTTCAAGTCTTGCAGCGCAGCCTCCGCTTCCGGAGTCCATTTCATTGGACCTGCCTTTTTCAATAATTTGAAAAACGGCAGGGCGCGCTCAGCAGACCTAGAGATAAACCTGCTGAGAGCAGCCACGCAACCGGCAAGTCTTTGTACATCCTTGACGCGCTTTGGTGCTTCAATATGCTCAATGGCCTTGATCTTGTCGGGATTGGCTTCAATTCCCCGCTGAGACACGAAGAACCCGAGAAGCTTGCCGGAGGGGACTCCAAACACACACTTCTCGGGGTTGAGCTTGAGGCTGATCTTGCGCAGATTTGCAAATGTCTCATCTAAATCTTGAATCAGAGTTGCCTTGTCCTTGCTCTTGACCACTATGTCATCCATGTAAGCTTCTACATTTCTGTGTATTTGTGGCTCAAGAGCGACATGGACTACCCTTGCAAATGTTGAACCAGCATTTTTAAACAGAAAGGCATCCGTACGAAACAGTACATGCCACATGGAGTAATAAATGCGGTCTTCTCCTCATCCTCTTCTGCCATGAAGATCTGATGGTATCCTGAGTATGCGTCAAGAAATGAAAGCAAATCACATCCGGCTGTGGAGTCAACAATCTGGTCAATGCACGGCAAAGGAAATGGGTCTTTGGGACAAGCTTTGTTAACATCGGTAAAGTCGATACAAAGTCTCCATTTCCCGTTCGCCTTGCGCACGACTACAGGATTGGCCAACCACGTAGGATGGAGCACTCCTCTGACAAGGCCTGCTGCTTCCAACTTCTTGATCTCTTCTGCAATGAATTCTTGGCGCTCCACTGCTTGCTTCCTGACCTTCTGCTTGACGGGCCGCACATGAGGACAAACGGCAAGGTGATGCTCAATTACTTTCCTGGGAACACCGGGGATGTCAGACGGTTGCCACGCAAAGACGTCGACATTCGCCCGCAGGAAAGCAATGAGCGGGCTTTCCTATTTAGGGTCGAGAGTGGCACTGATGGTGAAGGTACCACCAGTGCCGTCCTCCTTGGCGGACACCTTCTTCGTCTCTGGCGGAGCTGCCATTGTCTTCTTACACTTGCCGGTGGAGCTCGATGGTGCGTCCTCGACGGCAGCGCAGCACTCCGAAGAGGTGCGCTTGCCGAAGTGGGCATCAGAACTCTTGCCGGACTTGGTCTTCTTCTTCCCCCCGGGAGCTTCAACGGCAAGTGACTTACGGTCTGTTGCGGCTGCCGCTTCCCGATAGATCTTGTTGGCGCAGATGAGAGCATCCTTCTTGTCGCCGGGGACAGAGATGACGCTTATCGGGCCTGGCATCTTCAGCATGTTGTATGCGTAGTGAGAGGCTGCCATGAACTTGGCGAGTGCTGGACGGCCAAGTATCCCATTGTAAGGCAATGGAATATCGGCAACGTCAAAAGTGACCCTCTCAGTCCTGAAGTTCAGCTCGCCGCCAAATGTTACTGGCAACGTGACCTTCCCCTTCGGCTTGCTCCTTCCCGGGTTAATTCCTTGGAATGTGCCGGTCTCTTCAAGCTCGCTGTCAGGGATCTGAAGTTTCTGGAGTACAGCGGAGGAGATCAGGTTCAAGCCGGCCCCGCCGTCAACTAACATCTTAGTGACCTTGAGGTTGCGGATAGTTGGTGAAACCAACATCGGCAAGCACCCGACCGTAGTTGTGCGGTCAGGGTGGTCCTCAATATCAAAGATGATAGGCGTGCTGGACCATTTCAGAAGCTTGCGTGACTCGACAGGTGGTTCTGCCGCATTGACTTCCCGCACCCACTGCTTGAGTTGGCGGTGCGAAGTATGCAGAGAAGCACCGCCGTCAACGCACAAGACCTCTGTGGCTTTCTGGAACTCCTGCTCACTGGTCTCAACATCATCCATGTCTTCGTCGTCGTCGTCGTCTTCATCTTTGTCGCGGCCGCGGGGAGGTCTGTCTCCTTGCCGCTGCTTGGCCTTGCCGCGGCGTCCTCCCCGGCCGGCACGCTTCTTGCCAGATTCTCCAGCGCCTCCTTGGGCCCTCTCCTTGTCTCGTCGCTCGTACTCAGCCTTTTGTTGCTGGACAAGCTGCTCGACCTTCTTGCAGCTCTGGAGGTCATGGCCCTTGGTGCGGTGAATCTTGCAGTACTGCTTGTCGGTGCCGTCCTGCTTGTCGGCGACCGCCACAGCCTGGCAGTTGGTGCATGCGGCAATCTCCTTGCCGGAGCTACCAACTTTGGCTTTCTTGGCGCCACCTTCGTTGCCGGACTGCTCAACGACTAGCACATCTTTGCCTTTCTTCTTCCTGTTCCGCCGCCGGTTTTTCTTTGCCGGGGCAGCATCCTCACTGTCAGATCCTCCTGTTCCTATATTCTCTCCGGGGAGTTTCCTCCCTTCTTCAGCACGTGCACACTTGTCGGCCAGGGCATACAGCTCACTGACGTCTCTGATCTTGCACATCGCCATCTCCTCCCGCATCCTGAGGTTACGCACGTTCTGATGGAACGCGCTGATGACCGCGGCAGGGTGGACATCTGGGATGTTGTGCTGTACACGGCTGAACCTCTGAATGTACTTGCGCAGGGGCTCTCCTTCCTTCTGGGCGAGCAGATGAAGGTCACTCTCTTGGCCATGAGGTTTGTGGCCGCCTGTAAAGGCGCCGACAAACTGATGGCATAGGTCTGCCTAGGAAGATATGGAGTTGTCTGGCAAGTGCATGAGCCAGGACCTGACGTTGGGCTTGAGCACCAGCGGGAAGTAGTTGGCAAGGATCTTGTCGTCCCGTCCCCCGGCAGCATGCACCGCGATGGTGTAGATGCTGAGGAACTCCGATGGATGCGACTTGCCGTCGTACTTCTCTGGTATGTCTGGCTTGAAATTCTTCATGCTGGGCCACTGGACTTGCCGCAGCTCACGAGTGAACGCAGGGCAACCTACCGCGTACGGCAAGTCACCTGGTTCCCCTAGCGCATGCATGTCGACAGTGGGGCCAGCGCGCTGGTCTGATTGATGTCGCGCTTCTCTTCGGCGCTCGATGCGAGTACGAGCGTCTTCTTGCTGTCGTTCGTGAAGAACTTGGCGCTGGTCGCGACGAACTCGTGGATCTGATGACGCGGTAGAGTCGCTGTCGATGTGGATCCGGCGAGTCGGCGATCTTGGCCTTCGGGGCGGAGAGTGCACAGTGGTTGCACCCCCACCGGTCTTGTCGTCACCGGCTCGTGCCTGGCTGACTTGCCGCGGTTGCGACGTGCTCGGCTGCCGCTGAGTGTCGCCGTTGGCGAAGCCGATGAGGTTCTGAATGGTGGCCCTCCAGTCGTCGATCTTGTCTGCTGTTGGAGGGTAGTCCAGGAGCAGTTGAGCTCGCGCCAAAGCTTCTGCTGCAGTGGCGGGTGGTGGCGGCGAACGGTGCGAGGAGCGGGATATGCTCGGACTTCTAACTATGTTAGAAGGAGCAGTATCCCGTCCAGGCGACCGTGTCTCGCTCGCGCCAGCAGGTTGGCGTGCATGGTGGTCTTGAGCATCCCGAGATCCACCAGCTCGATCTTGGTCCAGCAAACGCATGGTACTGTGAGCACCATGACGCTGCCGGTCCCGCGCCTCATGAGATGGGCGCGGTGCATGTACGGACGCCGAGGTCTTGGAGTGCGCCCGGTCGTTGTGGGAGCCGGCTACGCCGCCGATGGGCAGCGCAGCCTTGTCCTTGGACCTGGCGGCACCGTGAGCTCCCTCGTCGACGCCCGTTCTTCCGCCGGCGTCTGCCCCATCAGCCGTTTGCTCCGGCGGTGGTGGGTTCGGCGCGGACGGAGCAGCCGCCTCCGAAGCCTTCTTCTTCGGCGGCATGTCGATGAAGATGATGAAGATCTAGCTCGCGTGAACGCCGGATCTGGTTCACACAACCTCGACGCCCCCTACCTAGCGCGCCAAAGATGTCGGGGGACTGATCCACGAACACCTATGGGACCGGCGGGCCGAGTCCCTTTCGGTTCGGCGGGGGCGGAGGTCGTGCAAAGAGCGGATCGAGGCGAAACACACGAGCAGTTTACCCAGGTTCGGGCCGCACGGATGCGTAAAACCCTACTCCTGCTTTGTGGTTTGTATTGAGTTCTTGCTTGGGAGCATGGAGTGCTACAGTACACACCAGCAGCTAACGAGACCGAGCGTGAGTGTTCTCCTCCCCCCTCTACGTTGCACACGGGCCTCCTTTTATATGCTCAAGGGGTCACCGACAGGTGGCAACGGAGACGAAGGGTAAAAATGGAAAGGTGCTGCGGTAGGTACAGCTACCTGTTACAGTGTATCATACCTAACCCTGACGGCAGGGGACAAGGGCATTGAATGCCCGTCTGTGTCGCCTAAACAGTGCAAAAGGGACCGTTAGGGACGCCACCGCTCGCCACGATGGCAATCTTGTCAGCGCCGCTCGCCACCGTGCACCGCTGGCTGCGCAGCCTCCCGCCACGCACGCCTGGAAGGGTCCCAGAGCGACACATTGGTGGATGTGCTGGAGCGCGAGCACAGAGTGGTGGCTTGCCGCGGCAAGCGCCTTGCCGCGGTCGTTTTCTTGTCGCGTCCGGGAACTTGTCGCTCACCGGGCCTTGCCGGGACGCGAGGCGCGTCGCGGCAAGTTCCTTGAAGTGCCTTGGTTGGCCTTCCCGGCAAGCTCCTCTTGCCGGGGTCTTGAGATGCTTTTGTTGGCCTTCCCGGCAAGCTCCTCTTGCCGGGGTCTTGTCTCCTTGGCTTGGATACTTTGTTCTTGTATGGCTCCAAAGGAACCACGGAGGACCCTGGCGGTCACCCAGCAAGCCTTGCCGCGGGATGCTGCGACTGCCCGTGCACAAGTTCGGGATACTAGGGTACCCCTACTCTAGTAAACCGACAGGAGCCCCCGGGCCTGGGCCATACACGGTGCCCAGCGTTGTTGGGCCAGGCCCAAAACAGGGCACCGGCACGCGCGGCCTAGGTTACGCCGTATCTCTCTCCGTATCCACCGCGCCCTCCCCGAACGGCACCATCAAAGCACATCAGCCACTCTTTGCTTGCTTCGTCAGCAGATCGAGGCGACAAGCAGCACGCCAGCGCCGGCGCCTTGCAGCGAAAAGGCACCATCAAAGTACATCAGCCACTCTTTGCTTGCTTCGTCAACGGGGATGCTCGTTTCTGGAATTTCTTCATCTGGTGTTGGCGTCCATTCTGCTATGAATTCTGCCAATGCTCTGCTTTGGATAGTTGAAGTGCTTTCAAACTTGAGGCCAAAGCTTGACAGTTCCAGTGCCCACTCAACAATCCTGCCTGTCGCTTCTGGATTCTGTAGTATCCTCTTCAGCGGAAAGCGAGTGACAACTGTGATCTCATGTGCTTGGAAGTAATGGCGCAGCTTTCTCGAGGGTACGGTGATCTCAACTGTGATCTCATGTGGCAACGGAGACGAAGGGTAAAAATGGAAAGGTGCTGTGGTAGGTACAGCTACCTGTTACAGTGTATCATACCTAACCCTGACGGCAGGGGACAAAGGAACCACGGAGGACCCTGGCGGTCACCCAGCAAGCCTTGCCGCGGGATGCTGCGACTGTCCGTGCACAAGTTCGGGATACTAGGGTACCCCTACTCTAGTACACCGACACCAATCCACTTCATTTCACATATGAGTGATTAGGGTAAGCATAACAGTAAGCAGAGAAATTCTTCGAGGACTTATGAACATAATGATTTGAAGAATAATGCACATATCCATAATCCTTAGATCTTCCCTGCGAAACAGACGAGTTAGCACGATGATGTTCATATGAGGACTTTGATCCTTTTGAGGAATTTGATCCATGTGAGGAGTTTGGCCCGTATAAGGACTTGGATCCATATGAAGAATTTGGTCCATATGAAGAATTTGATCTGGGTTCCTATTCTTCACAGGTGGTGTCATGATGACATTCACCTGAAGATTTTCAAGGCACCTTTTGGGAACCCAGATTTTCTTCATAGGAGGACCGTTCCTGCAGTTAGTGCCAACATATCTAGCAAATACTTCACCATTCTGATTTTTGAATAGTTTATAGTTAGAGTCAATGGACTCATCAGAAGAATATGAAGATTCACATGTAAAGCTAGATAAAGTAGATGGATCCACTAAAGGTCCCTTTGCAGCAACCCATGAGGTTTTGGGATACTGCTCAGGTTTCCAGTAGGTCCCATCAACATTCATTTTCCTCTCAAAGGCAATACCCTCTTTCCTAGGGTTCCTGTTGAGGATCTGCTTTTTAAGCACATCACAAAAGAGCCTGATGCCCTTTGAGGCTTTTGTACATGCCTGTCATATACAATTCCTTCTGCCCTACATCACTAGTGATACTAGCAATGTCCTCAGATGAGTAATTAGTGATAGCAGAGGCAGTTGAAGAATTTGCAGCAATGGAAGTATTTGAGCATTCAGATGAAGAATTAGCAGTTTCACGTTCAATGCACTTCAAACATGGAGGAACAAATTCATCCTGAGTAGCGCTGATCTGTTGAGCAAGTAATGAATCACGCTCCTTTTGAAGATCTTCATAACTCACTCTTAGCTTCTCAAGATCTTGCTTTCTTTGAAGAAATTCATAAGAAAGCTTCTCATCATCAGATAGGAGAGTGTTATGATGAGCTTGAAGATTGTCAAACTTGGACCGAAGTCTCTGAAGATTTTCAGTCAAGATTTTAGTGTGATCCATTTCCTCTCCCAACATATCATCGCTTTTATCTAGCATATTTTGAACCTTTTCAAGAGCCTTTTGCAGTTTCACAGCAATCTTAGCAAGTTTAGAATAGCTGGGTTTGAGGTTTTCATCAGATTCATCCTCACTAGATTCAGATGAGGGATATTTGAGTACCTTTGAGCCTTTTGCCATGAAGCAATAGGTGGGAGCGTAGTCCTCATCGCCGTCATCAGTAGTGTTGGGGAGGTTCTTTTCTTCAGAGTTGAAGATGGACTTGCTGACGAACGCGGCAGCGAGGGCTAGGCTCACCACACCAGAGTCTGACTCCTCAGATTCCTCCTCTTCCTCATTTTCCTCAGATTCAGCCTCAGAATCCATTTCCATGCCAATGAATGCTCAAACCTTCTTGGAGCTGCTCTTCTTGTGAGATGAGGACCTTGAGGATCTTGATGATGAGGACTTTGAAGATTTCTTCTTCTTCTTTGAATCATCAGAACTGTAATCCTTATACTTCTTCTTCTTCTTCTTCTTTGATTCCTTTTCCCACTGAGGACAATCTTGAATGTAGTGTCCAGGTTTTTTGCATTTATGGCAGAGTCTCTTCTTGTAATCATGGGATGAGGAATCTGATCTCAAGTCACCACCTCTTGAGGATTTACCAAAATGACCACGTCTTGAAAACTTTTGGAACTTCCTCACGAGCATTGCTAGCTCCTGGCTCAGTTCTTCAGGGTCACCAAGGCTGCTGTCAGAATCTTCACCATCAGATTCAGATACTGTCTTGGCCTTCAGAGCCCGTGATCTACCATAACTTGGTCCATAGAGATCTCTCTTCCCAGCAAGCTAGAACTCATGAGTGTTTAGTCTCTCGAGGATATCAGTGGGATCAAGTGACTTGTAGTCTCCACGTTCTTGTATCATCAATGCCAAGGTATCAAATGAGGAATCAAGCGATCTCAGCAATTTCTTCACCACCTCATGGTCGGTGATATCAGCGGCACCAAGTGCTTGAAGCTCATTTGAGATGTCAGTGAGGCGATCGAAAGTTTGCTGAAAATTTTCATTGTCGAGTCTTTTGAAGCGGTTGAAGAGATTTCAAAGAACGTCAACTCGAGAGTCACGCTGTGTTGAGACTCCCTCATTGACCTTGGACAGCCTGTCCCAGATAAGCTTAGCTGTCTCTAGAGCACTCACTCTGCCATACCGCCCTTTGCTCAGATGGCCACATATGATATTCTTTGCTTAAGAGTCGAGTTGCTTGAATCTCTTCACATCAGCAGCGTTGATGGTGGGAGTGATAGAGGGAACACCATTCTTCACAATGTACCAGAGATCGTTATCAATTGCCTCAAGATGCATGCGCATCTTATTCTTCTAGTAGGGGTAGTCCGTCCCATCGAAGGTAGGACACCCAGCAGAAACCTTAATCATACATCCGGTCGACATAACTAAAACTCCAGCTGGCGAAAGGGGGATGTGCTGCAAGGCGATTAAGTTGGGTAACGCCAGGGTTTTCCCAGTCACGACGTTGTAAAACGACGGCCAGTGAATTGTAATACGACTCACTATAGGGCGAATTCTTCACTGAGGAATTTGCGGGTGAGGAAATTCCTGAGTGAAGAACTACTTGCAGCGGAATAAGTACTCCGAAATAAACATAGCAGTGCATGAGCATGGTCTTCATGATGAAATGAAAACAAGTACAGAGTATAGAAAGCGTAAACACAGGATAACACATGATAAGACAAACAGACTGAAGAAATAGAGGAAGTCTTCAGTCAAAGTCTTCAAACAGATATGAACAAGCACTCAACACATAAATGAGGAAATGGAAGGGTTGAGGAAATGGAACCAGGTAGCTTGGTGAAGACAATGATTTGCTAGACCAGTTCCAACTGTTGTGACAGTTGTACGTCTGGTTAGGGCGGCTAGGTATTTAAACCTGAGGACATACAGTCCCGGACACCCAGTCCTGAACACGCAGCTCAGGACACTCAGTCCTCACCGTATTTCCCTTGAGCTAAGGTCACACAGACCTCGCCCAATCACTCGCGGTAAGTCTTCAGGTGACTTCCAAACCTTCACAGACTTGGTTACTCGGCGATCCACAATTTCCTATTGGATGCTCTAGACCATGACGCCTAACTATTTGGAAGATGCATAGTCTTCAAAGGTAACAAGGGTCGGATCCACACATGATCAATCTCTTCAGTGATGCTCAATCACTTTGGGTTTGTAGGTGTTTGTGTTTGGGTTTTCCTCACTCGATGATTTTCACTCAAAGTCCTCGGAGGATGGGATGCTCTCAAATGACAAGTGTCAATTTCTCTCGGAGCAGCCAACCAGCTAGTGGTTGTAGGGGGCGGCTATTTATAGCCTAGGGAGCAGCCGACATGATAAGACATAAATTCCCTTCAATAATATGACCGTTAGGTGGGTAGATATTTTGGGAAAGCTGGCGCAAAGCACAACAACGATCGGAATTTTGAGTATCAAATTCCTCAAGGCTATCATGTTCCTCACTGTGTAGGCAATCCGCACTGGCGAATTCCTAACTCCTCAGTCAGAACAAATTCCTCAGAGACCAGAAGAACTTCGTCTCTGTCACTGAAGAATATGACCGAACTGTATGAGATTTCCAATGGCTTCACTCAAAGGGATTGGTAGGTGTAGGATTTGAGTTGAGCATCACTTGGAAATTTTTCCTTAGTATTTCCTCAACCCCCTTTAACAGTACGGTGTTTCCTATGACTCAAGAAAGAGAAAATGAAACTACGAAAACAAAAGTCTTCACGCTTCGTGTTCCTCGAATGAATACCAAGTCTTCAAGATTACACCAATTTCTTCACTTTCAAGGTCTTCAGAAAGTCTTCAGAAATCCAAAGTCTTCAGTTGAAGAACTTCATTTTTAGGGGTCGACTTTCTCTGTAAATACCAAACTCCTCATAGACTTATAGACCTGTTTACACTCATAAACACATTAGTCCCTTAACCTATAAGTCTTCAATACACCAAAATCACTAAGGGGCACTAGATGCACTTACACTTATAGTGATGAGCATTACCGAGAGGGCCCAGAGATACCTCTCCGAAACACGGAGTGAAAAATCCTAATCTCGATCTATGCCAACTCAGCAAACACCATCGGAGACACCTATAGAGCATCTTTATAATCACACCCAGTTATGTTGTGACGTTTGATAGCACACAAGGTGTTCCTCCGATATTCGGGAGTTGCATAATCTCATAGTCATAGGAACATGTATAAGTCATGAAGAAAGCAATAGCAATAAAGTAAACGATCATAGTGTTAAGATAACGGATGGGTCTTATCCATCACATCATTCTCTAATGATGTGATCCCGTTCATCAAATGACAACACATGTCTATGGCTAGGAAACTTAACCATCTTTGATTAACGAGCTAGTCAAGTAGAGGCATACTAGGGACACTCTATTTGTCTATGTATTCACACATGTACTAAGTTTACGGTTAATAGAATTCTAGCATGAATAATAAACATTTATCATGATATAAGGAAATATAAATATCAACTTTATTATTGCCTCTAGGGCATATTTCCTTCAGCCTCCCACTTGCACTAGAGTCAATAATCTAGATTACATAGTAATGATTCTAACACCCATGGAGTCTTGGTGCTGATCATGTTTTGCTCGTGAGAGAGGCTTAGTCAACGGGTCTGCAACATTCAGATCCATATGTATCTTGCAAATCTCTATGTCTCCCTCCTTGACTTGATTGCGGATGGAATTGAAGCGTCTCTTGATGTGCTTGGTTCTCTTGTGAAATATGGATTCCTTTGCCAAGGCAATTGCACCAGTATTGTCACAAAAGATTTTCACTAGACCCGATGCACTAGGTATTACACCTAGATCGGATATGAACTCCTTCATCCAGACTCCTTCATTTGCTACTTCTGAAGCAGTTATGTATTCCGCTTCACACGTAGATCCCGTCACGACGCTCTGCTTAGAACTGCACCAACTGACTGCTCCACCATTCAATAAAAATATGTATCCCGTTTGTGACTTAGAGTCATCTGGATCAGTGTCAAAGCTTGCATCGACGTAACCGTTTACGACGAGCTCTTTGTCACCTCCATAAACGAGAAACATATCCTTAGTCCTTTTCAGGTATTTCAGGATGTTCTTGACAGTTGTGCAGTGATCCACTCTGGATTACTTTGGTACCCCCTGCTAAACTACTAGCAAGGCACACATTAGGTCTGGTAAATAGCATTACATACATGATAGATCCTATGGCTGAGGCATAGGGAATGACTTTCATTTCCTCTCTATCTTCTGCAGTGGTCGGGCATTGAGTCTGACTCAACTTCGCACCTTGTAACACAGGTAAGAACCCTTTCTTTGACTGATCCATTTTGAACTTCTTCAAAACTTTGTCAAGGTATGTGCTTGTGAAAATCCAATTAAGCGTCTTGATCTATCTCTATAGATCTTGATGCCCAATATATAAGTAGCTTCACCGAGGTCTTTCATTGAAAAATTCTTATTCAAGTATCCTTTTATGCTATTCAGAAATTCAATATCATTTCCAATCAACAATATGTCATCCACATATAATATCAGAAATGCTACGGAGCTCCCACTCACTTTCTTGTAAATACAGGCTTCTCCAAAAGTTTGTACAAAACCATATGCTTTGATCACACTATCAAAGCGTATATTCCAACTCCGAGAGGCTTGCACCAGTCCATAAATGGATCGCGGGAGCTTGCACACTTTGTTAGCACCTTTAGGATCAACAAAACCTTCTGGTTGCATCATATACAACTCTTCTTTGAGATATCCATTAAGGAATGCAGTTTTGACATCCATTTTCCAAATTTCATAATCATAAAATGCGGCAATTGCTAACATGATTCGGACAGACTTAAGCATCGCTACGGGTGAGAAGGTCTCATCGTAGTCAACTCCTTGAACTTGTCTAAAACCTTTCGCAACAAGTTGAGCTTTGTAGACAGTAATATTATCGTCAGCGTCAGTCTTCTTCTTGAAGATCCATTTATTTTCTATGGCTTGCCAATCATCGGGCAAGTCAACCAAAGTACACACTTTGTTCTCATACATGGATTCCATCTCATATTTCATGGCCTCAAGCTATTTCGCGGAATCTGGGCTCATCATCGCTTCCTCATAGTTCGTAGGTTCGTCATGGTAAAGTAACATGACTTCCAGAACAGGATTACCGTACCACTCTGGTGCGGATCTTACTCTGATTGACCTACGTGGTTCGGTAGTAACTTGATTAGAAGTTTCATGATCATCATCATTAGCTTCCTCACTAATTGGTGTAGGAATCACTGAAACTGATTGTGACGCCCCGATTCAATCATACACTAATCATACACGGAAACGTGTACGATCAAGATCAGGGACTCATCGAAAGATATCACAACACAACTCTAAAAGTAAAAATAAGTCATACACGCATCATATTACAAGCCAGGGGCCTCGAGGGCTCGAATACAAGAGCTTGATCATAGACGAGTCAGCGGAAGCAACAATATCTGAGTACAGACATAAGTTAAACAAGTTTGCCTTAAGAAGGCTAGCACAAACTGGGATACATATCGAAAGAGGCGCAAGCCTCCTGCCTGGGATCCTCCTAAACTACTCCTGGTCGTCGTCTGCGGCCTGCACGTAGTAGTAGGCACCTCCAGTGTAGTAGGAGTCATCGGTGGCGGTGGCGTCTTGCTCCTGGACTCCAACGTCTGGTCGCAACAACCGGGTATAGAAAGGGGAAAAGGGGGGAGAAAAGCAACCGTGAGTACTCATCCAAAGTACTCGCAATCAAGGAGCTACACTACATATGCATGCATTGGTATCAAATGGAAAAGGGGTAGCATATGTGGACTGAACTACAGAATGCCGGAATAAGAGGGGGATAGCTAGTCCTATCGAAGATTACGCTTCTGGTAACCTCCATCTTGCAGCAGAAGAAGAGAGTAGAAGCTAAGTTCACCAAGTAACATCGCATAGCATAATCCTACCCGGTGATTGTCCCCTCGTCGCCCTATGAGAGAGCGATCACCAGTTGTATCTGGCACTTGGAAGGGTGTGTTTTATTAAGTATCCGGTTCTAGTTTTCATAAGGTCAAGGTACAACTTCGGGTCGTCCTTTTACCAAGGGACACGGCTATTCGAATAGATCAACTTCCCTAGAGGGGTGTACCACATTTCCCAACACTCTCTATCCCCTTTGTCCGGACACACTTTTCTGGGTCATGCCCAGCCTCGGAAGATCAACATGTTGCAACCCTACCTAGGTACAACAGAGAGGTCAGCACGCCGGTCTAAATCCTATGGCGCAGGGGTCTGGGCCCATCGCCCATTGCACACCTGCATGTTGCGTACGCGACCGGTGAGCAGACCTAGCCTCCCTTATACAAGAGCAGCCGTTCCAATCCAACCCGGCGCGCGCCGCTTAGTCGCTGACGTCAAGAAGGCTTCGGCTGATACCATGACGTCGAGTGCCCATAACTGTTCCCGCGTAGTTGGTTAGTGCGTATAGGCCAGTGGCCAGACTCAGATCAAATACCCAGATCTCGTTAAGAGTGTTATTTTGAAATAACCGTGGAGGCCGACCAAGGCCAGACCCACCTCTCTCCTAGGCGGTCTCAACCTGCCCTGTCGCTCCGCCACAAAGATCCACTCAGAGGGCCATCAGGACAAACGTCCTTTCAGACCCAATCCGTGAATCACTCGCGGGTACTCTACGAGCCGACCCGACTTTAGTCACCACAAGTATCATAAAATATGTATATAAGTATATACCCGTGATCACCTCCCGGGTGATCACGGCCCGATAGTATAGCATGGCAGACGGACAAGAATGTAGGGCCACTGATGGTAAACTAGCATCCTATAATAAGCATTTAGGATTGCAGGTAAGGTATCAATAACTGTAGCAACAATGACAGGCTATGCATCAGGATAGGATTTACAGAAAGTAGTAACATGCTACACTACTCTAATGCAAACAGTAGAGAGAAGAGTAGGCGATATCTGGTGATCAAGGGGGGGGCTTGCCTGGTTGCTCTGGCAAGTAGGGGTCGTCAACAACGTAGTCGGTCGAGGCACCAGCAGCGACGTCAGTCTCGTAGTCTATCGGAGAGAAGAGGGGGAAGAAACAATGAATATAATGCAAACAGATGCATAGCGATGCATGACATGACAAGTAGTGGTTCTAGGGGTGCCCTAACATGGTATGAGGTGATACCGGTGAAGGGGGGAAACATCCGGGAAAATATCCCCGGTGTTTCGCGTTTTCGGACAGATGAATCGGAGGGGGAAAGTTGTGTGTTCGCTATGCTAGGGATGCATGGCGGACAAACGGGCTGCGTATTCGGATTTGTCTTGTCGTTCTGAGCAACTTTCATGTACAAAGTTTTTCCATCCGAGCTACGGTTTATTTTATATTGATTTTAAAAGAATTAAATCATTTTTAGGATTTATTTAATTGTTTAAAATCAACATTATCAAAATAGTGTTTGCTGATGTCAACATGACATCAGCAGTCAACAGGGGGTTGATTGGGTCAAACTGACGTGTGGGTCCCACATGTCATACTCTAATAACTAATTAACTAGATTAATTAGTTTAATTAGCAGATTAGTCAGGTTAATTAAATAATTAGCTAATGCCGGCGAGCGCGATAGGGGGGCGCGTGCGGGCGTGGATGCCGACCACGGCGAGCGATGCAGGTGAGCACCCGTGCTCTAGGGGCGAGGCGCAGCGAGGCGGGGCGCGACAGTGCCGAGGCCAGGAGCAGGGGGCCGCGGGCGAGGAGGGGCGCCGATGCAGCACGGACGCGCCAATGCGGCGCGGGCGCGCAGAGGCGGCCGCGGCGTGTGCGCAGAGGCGGCCGCGGCGTGCGCGGCGGCAGCGTGCGGGCGCTAGGGGCAGAGAGAGGAGGTCGAGGCCTCACCGCAGGTCTGTAGGGAACGGGGCAACGGGAGTCGTGGAGGAGGACGGGGACGCGATGTCGCTGGTGACGGTGACGGGGAGGCGGTCCAGCGAGGTGGTTCGTCAAGCGGCGACGGTGGTCCGGGACGGCACCAGCGAGGGGTCGGGGAGGCGACGAGAAACAGCGTCGGGGCGGCTCCAGGGCATGGTGGCGCGATGACGGCGAGGTCTGGCGACGGAGACGAGGTGGTGGGGCGCGGTCGTCGGGATCTGGGGGGGGGATCGAGCGCCCCCGATCCAGTTCGGGTCATGGGAGGGGGGAGGGGGCGAGAGCGAGTGGTGGGTGGGGAGATGTGGGGTGCAGTAGTTAGGTCATGGGGGGAGGGGTTATGTGTGGCTGGGCCGGCCTGGCGGCCTAGTGGCTTGCTGGGCCGAGGCCTGGTTGGGGTTTTTCCCTTTTTGTTTTGTTTTGTTTTATCTTTTCTTATTTTTATTTTCTGTTTTATTTTAGTTCCTAATTATTTTAGTTTTAATAAAATACCAAAATGGCATCTAAATTGATGTTACAAATTATGTCACAACCACAAAAAGCTTCAACCCAAAATAATATAGTTTAGCATTTTACAAATTACAAAAGGCATTTGAATAGTTATTTTAGCTACGGTTTTAATCATCTTATAGTATTTAAACATTTTATAAGGGTGTGGTTTGTCCATCATATTTACTTATGAATATTTGGTTTACTCTGATCATTTTAGTTTTAATATTTGAAAACTTTTATTGTTTGGTTGATTTTGAATTTTGAATTTGAAGCGGTTTCAAACTAACGTGAGACTAGCAATAGTAATCGAAGTGACGTGGCATCATTAGCAGAGAATTACTGTAGCTTAATTATCCGGGCGTCACAATTCTCCTCCACTACAAGAAATCTCATCTCGAGATTTAAGAGGTGAAGAAAGGAGGAAGTTCTGGCTACGAAATTCTATCGAGTCTTCTTGGTTTTAGTTTCTCTTCTTGAAGTGGTCGATCCATCGCGTTGATGTCTTCATTCCTGTGCATCAATACATCATGATGAGGTTGTCGTCCTTCCTCCAGGAACTCCATCATACTTACGAAAATGATAAGGGTTAACTTCGGAAGAACGGGCCCCTACAAGGTTGCTTAGCCGGTAAATAACACCAGGGAAGGTGGCGAAAAGTAACTCTCGAATCTAATCTTAAGAAATATCAAGAGCAAAGTAAGAAAGTGCAAAATAGAAGTTTCAAGCGCACAGGCAATCGTTCGTTGCCTGAAACAGAGTGTGAAAGGGGTTCAGAGCAACTGGAATAAGTATTGTGTCCGATACAAGGATTGATCACTAGGAAGGTGGCTCGTGAATTACATACGAAGCCAAGCATGAGGAATATCCTTTAGGAGCTGGGGTGTACAGGAGAGTTAGGTTTCGATCCTGAGGAACTATGGGTTATGGGCCCACCATGTGGTTAAAAGTAGGAAGGTCTGTGACATCTTGCACGATCATGTAAGCAAGGCATGTTTGAGGATAGTCTGTCGGTCATGTCATCAACAACATCGATACCAAGGGCGAGGGATGAAGAGAACCATTTTCCTGCTCGTTGAACGAGGCGGACCAGTGATGTCTACTACACAACCTTCTTCTTGTAGACGTTGTTGGCTCCAAGTGCAGAGGTTTGTAGGACAGTAACAAATTTCCCTCAAGTGGATGACCTAAGGTTTATCAATCCATAGGAGGCGTAGGATGAAGATGGTCTCTCTCAAGAAACCGTGCAACCAAATAACAAAAGTCTCTTGTGTCCCCAACACACCCAATATAATGGTAAATTGTATAGGTGCACTAGTTCGGCGAAGAGATGGTGATACATGTGGTATATGGATAGTAGATAAAGGTTTTTGTAATCTGAAAATATAAAAACAGCAAGGTAACTAATGATAAAAGTGAGCACAAACGGTATTGCAATGCGTTGAAACAAGGCCTAGGGTTCATACTTTCACTAGTGCAAGTCCTCTCAACAATAATAACATAATTGGATCACATAACTATCCCTCAACATGCAACAAAGAATCACTCCAAAGTCACTAATAGCGGAGAACAAACGAAGATATTATGGTAGGGTACGAAACCACCTCAAAGTTATTCTTTCCAATCAATCCGTTGGGCTATTCCTATAAGTGTCAAAAACAGCCCTAGAGTTCGTACTAGAATAGCACCTTAAGACACAAATCAACCAAAACCCTAATGTCACCTAGATACTCCAATGTCACCTCAAGTATCCGTGGGCATGATTATACGATATGCATCACACAATCTCAGATTCATCTATTCAACCAACACATAGGACCTCAAAGAGTGCCCCAAAGTTCCTACCGGAGATTCACGATGAAAACGTGTGCCAAAGCCTATGCATAGGTTCATGGGCGGAACCCGCAAGTTGATCACCAAAACATACATCAAGTGAATCACGTGATATCCCATTGTCACCACAGATACGCACGGCAAGACATACATCAAGTGTTCTCAAATCTTTAAAGACTCAATCCAATAAGATAACTTCAAAGGGAAAACTCAATCCATTACAAGAGAGTAGAGGGGTAGAAACATCATAAGATCCAACTATAATAGCAAAGCTCGTGATACATCAAGATCGTATCACCTCAAGAACACAAGAGAGAGAGAGAGAGATCAAACACATAGCTACTGGTACACGAGGGAGAACTACTCCCTCCTCGTCATGGAGAGCACCGGGATGATGAAGATGGCCACCGGAGAGGGATTCCCCCTCCGGCAGGGTGCTGGAACGGGTCTAGATTGGCTTTCGGTGGCTATGGAGGCTTCTGGCGGCGGAACTCCCGATCTATTGTGCTCCCCGATCGTTGGGTAAATGGAGATATATAGGAGGAAGAAGTGCGTCAGGCAGGCCACGAGGGTCCCATGAGGGTGGAGGGCGCGCCCAGGGGGGTGGGCGCGCCCCCCTTCCTCGTGGCTTCCTCGTTGATCCCCTGACATGCACTCCAAGTCTTCTTGGCTTCTTCTGATCCAAAAATAAGTTCCGTGCAGTTTCAGGTCAATTGGACTTCGTTTGATTTTCCTTTTCTGCGATATTCTAAAACAAGGAAAAAAACAGAAACTGGCACTGGGCTCTGGGTTAATAGGTTAGTCCCAAAAATCATATAAAATAGCATATAAATGCATATAAAACATCCAAGGTTGATAATATAATAGCATGGAACAATAAAAAATTATAGATACGTTGGAGACGTATCAGCATCCCCAAGCTTAATTCCTACTCGTCCTCGAGTAGGTAAATGATAAAAACAGAATTTTTGATGTGGAATGCTACCTAACATATTCATCATGTATTTCTCTTTATTGTAGTAAGAATATTCAGATCCATAAGATTCAAGACAAAAGTTTAATATTGACATAAAATAATAATACTTCAAGCATACTAACCAAGTAATCATGTCTTCTCAAAATAACATGGCCAAAGAAAGCTATCCCTACAAAATCATATAGTCTGGCTATGCTCCATCTTCACCACACAACGTATTCAAATCATGCACAACCCTGATGACAAGCCAAGCAATTGTTTCATACTTTTGATGTTCTCAAACTTTTTCAATCTTCACACAATACATGAGCGTGAGCCATGGACATAGCACTATATGTGGAATAGAATGGTGGTTGTGGAGAAGACAAAAAGGAAGATGCCCATCAATAGATATCAATGTGAGTGAGTAGGGATTGCCATGCAACAGATGCACTAGATCTATAAATGTATGAAAGCTCAACAAAAGAAACTAGTGGGTGTGCATCCAACTCGCTTGCTCACGAAGACCTAGGGCATTTTGAGGAAGCCCATCATTGGAATATACAAGCCAAGTTCTATAATGAAAGATTCCCACTAGTATATGAAAGTGACAACATAGGAGACTCTCTATCATGAAGATTATAGTGCTACTTTGAAGCCCAAGTGTAGTAAAAGGATAGTAGCATTGCCCCTTCTCTCTTTTTCTCTCATTTTTTATTTTTTTATTTGGGCCTTCTCTTTTTTATTTGGGCATCTTAGGAACATATACCACAAACTTCAGGAGCAAATAACTCAAGCTCGGAAGTAGAGCATGGTTGACAAAGCAGAAGATACAGATTGACAAAGACATTATGTATCATGGGAATAACTCACAAGAATTTGCACTATGAAGGATACTAATGGATGATAACCCAGCAATGAGCCTGTCCATCTACAATGGAGCTGATGTGAGTATGGGTACTCAATAAGAGGAGGGAAGAATGCAAATGCATCAGATTATAGATCATCTGAATAATTTGATGCTTAGATAACAAAGGAATTGTGATTCCCAAAATGAAGGATCATAAGCAGATGCTCTGATCAAAGATGGATAGTCGAATAGACATAGCGGGGTACAATCGACGGCGAACCGATTGGTCGAGAACCAGCTCATGTCCGGAGTGACGTCTGAGCCGATGGGAAGAATTTTGTTTGCTTGATGATTGCGAGCATTCGTAAACATATCGAATTAATCTACTCAAAAGAATAGTGACAAAGGGTGCCAATAAGATTACTAGACTCATGGGATTAACCATAATGCAAGCAAGCAAGAATCTCAAGAGCAATAGGCTGCTCAGGATTTTCAGAAGACCGAATGATATTTCGAAAACTTTTGTGAAACACATGATCAACGGGGAATGATCGAATACTCGATAAGTGCAAGGAATTGTCCGTAGGGGTATTTACGTGGCAAGGAACTACAAGGCACTAGGTACAAGTATTCTCGGAACAATAGAGAGAAATTCGGGGTATCTTGTAATAACAAGATCAACGGGGAATGATTGTATGAATGGCAAGTGTATGTTGTAGTTATCCATAAGGATATTATGGTGGTAGGGAATTGCAAAGGCGATGAGCAGATGTTCTCGGGAGAACACCGAAGAGTATCTTCGAAATCTTCTGGTGTAGTAGTTGACCATCGGTAATAAGATGCTCTCCGGGTGAAAGTGATCATGAGATCCTAATGTTAGATTTAGCAAAATTCATTTAACCCGAATAGAGGAGAGATCAGAGTCCCAGAGCATAGACGAGGAGTAAAAGATCCTAATACCACCCAACGGTGACATGGGCCCATGGGCCGCACAGCCATGTTAGTAAATAGTTTTCATCGACTAGACTCAACTTCGGCCAAGGAGTGTGGAAGCGGGATTCCTACAGACAGTTGACTATGATATCAACTTGTGACGCCCCTGATTCAATCATACACTAATCATACACGCAAACATGTACGATCAAGATCAGGGACTCACGGGGAGATATCACAACACAACTCTAAAAGTAAAAATAAGTCATACAAGCATCATATTACAAGCCAGGGGCCTTGGGGGCTCGAATACAAGAGCTCGATCATAGACGAGTCAGCGGAAGCAATAATATCTGAGTACAGACATAAGTTAAACAACTTTGCCTTAAGAAGGCTAGCACAAACTGGGATACATATCGAAAGAGGCGCAGGCCTCTTGCCTGGGATCCTCCTAAAAAACTCTTGGTCGTCGTCTGCGGCCTGCACGTAGTAGTAGGCACCTCCAGTGTAGTAGGAGTCGTCGGCGGCGGTGGCGTCTTGCTCCTGGACTCCAACGTCTGGTCGCAACAACTGGGTGTAGAAAGGGGAAAAGGGGGAGCAAAGCAACCGTGAGTACTCATCCAAAGTACTCGCAAGCAAGGAGCTACACTACGTATGCATGCATTGGTATCAAATGGAAAAGGGGTAGCATATGTGGACTGAACTGCAGAACGCCGGAATAAGAGGGGGATAGCTAGTCCTATCGAAGACTACGCTTCTGGTAACCTCCATCTTGCAGCAGAAGAAGAGAGTAGAAGGTAAGTTCACCAAGTAACATCGCATAGCATAGTCCTACCCGGTGATCCTCCCCTCGTCGCCCTATGAGAGAGCGATCACAAGTTGTATCTGGCACTTGGAAGGGTGTGTTTTATTAAGTATCCGGTTCTAGTTGTCATAAGGTCAAGGTACAACTCCGGGTCGTCCTTTTACCGAGGGACACGGCTATTCGAATAGATCAACTTCCCTGCAGGGGTGCACCACATTTCCCAACACGCTCGATCCCCTTTGTCCGGACACACTTTTCTGGGTCATGCCCGGCCTCGAAAGATCAACACGTCGCAGCCCTACCTAGGCACAACAGAGAGGTCAACACGACGGTCTAAATCCTGTGGCGCAGGGGTCTGGGCCCATCGCCCATTGCACACCTGCACGTTGCCTATGCGTCCAGTGAGCAGACCTAGCCTCCCTTATACAAGAGCAGGCGTTCCAGTCCAACCCGGCGTGCATCGCTCAGTCGCTGACGTCAAGAAGGCTTCGGCTGATACCACGACGTCGAGCACCCACAACTGTTCCCGCGTAGTTGGTTAGTGCGTATAGGCCAGTGGCGAGACTCAGATCAAATACCCAGATCTCGTTAAGCGTGTTATTTCGAAAGAACCGCGGATGCCGACCAGGGCCAGGCCCACCTCTCTCCTAGGCGGTCTCAACCTGCCATGTCGCTCCGCCACAAAGATCCACTCAGAGGGCCATCGGGACAAACGTCCTTTCGGACCCAATCCGTGAATCACTCGCGGGTACTCTATGAGCCGACCCGACTTTAGTCACCACAAGTATCATATAATATGTATATAAGTATATACCCGTGATCACCTCCCGGGTGATCACGGCCCGATAGTATAGCATGGCAGACGGACAAGAATGTAGGGCCACTGATGGTAAACTAGCATCCTATACTAAGCATTTAGGATTGCATGTAAGGTATCAATAACTGTAGCAACAATGACAGGCTATGCATCAGGATAGGATTAACGGAAAGCAGTAACATGCTACACTACTCTAATGCAAGCAGTAGAGAGAAGAGTAAGCGATATCTGGTGATCAAGGGGGGGGGCTTGCCTGGTTGCTCTAGCAAGTAGGGGTCGTCAAAAACGTAGTCGGTCGGGGCACCAACAGCGGCGTCAGTCTCATAGTCTATCAGAGAGAAGAGGGGGAAGAAACAATGAATATAATGCAAACAGATGCATAGCGATGCATGACATGACAAGTAGCGGTGCTAGGGGTGCCCTAACGCGGTATGAGGTGATACCGGTGATGGGGGGAAACATCCGGGAAAATATCCCCGGTGTTTCGCGTTTTCGGACAGATGAATTGAAGGGGGAAAGTTGCGTGTTCGCTATGCTAGGGATGCATGGCGGATGAACGGGTTGCGTATCCGGATTCGTCTCGTCGTTCTAAGCAACTTTCATGTACAAAGTTTTCCCATCCGAGCTACGGTTTATTTTATATTGATTTTAAAAGAATTAAATCATTTTAGGATTTATTTAATTATTTAAAATCAATATTATCCAGAATAGTGTTTGCTGATGTCAGCATGACGTCACCAGTCAACAGGGGATTGACTGGGTCAAACTGACGTGTGGGTCCCACATGTCATACTCTGATAACTAATTAACTAGATTAATTAGTTTAATTAGCAGATAGGTTAATTAAATAATTAGCTAATCTAATCTGGATTAATTAAGTTAATCAATCCTTTAATTAATTAATTAATTTAATTGTTATTTTTTTTGTTTTTTTAATATTAAAAAACGCTCTGGGCAGGGCCCCACTATCATAGGGCCAGGGTGGTTTAGCGGATCGGGCGTTAGCGAGGCCACGGGCGCCAGCCCGTTTGGGCGCTGGCGGGGACGCCCGTCGGGGCGGGGTCGAGCGCCGGCCACGGCCACGAGCGACGCGCGCGGGCGTTGGAGAGCAGGGCCTGGGGGGCCGGAGCGCCGGAGTTGGCCGCGGGCGTGGCGGCGTTGCCAACGCAGGGGGTGCAGGACGGGGCGGCGAGTGCAGCGTCGGGGAGCAGGGGAAGGAAGGAGCAGTGAGGGGAGCAGGGCAGCGCGCGCGCGCGCACCCGGTGGACGGGCGCGACAAGCGGCGCCCGCAATGGGGCAGCAGCTGCAGGTGTGCAGGGGGAGCGGCGCGTGGCCATGGGCGGCAGCAGGCGGGGAGCAGTGCGTGCGACGGCAGGACGCAGGGGGCCGGCGACAGCGAGCGGAGCCGAAGCGGGGGGTTCACGGGCGCGGGCGCGGGCGCGACCAGGGTCATGCGCGCGCGGGCGGGGGATGGAGGTCGCGGCGAGCGCGATAGGGGGGCGTGTGCGGGTGAGCACCCGGGCTCTAGGGCGAGGTGTGGCGCGGCGGTTGCCGAGGCCAGGAGAAGGGGGCGCGAGCGAGGAGGGGCGCCGATGCGGCGCGGGCGCGCAGAGGCGGCCGCGGCTTGCGCGGCGGCAGCGTGCGGGCGCTAGGGGCATAGAGAGAGGAGGCCGAGGCCTCACCGCGGGTCTGTAGGGAACGGGGCAACGAGAGTCGTGGAGGAGGACAGGGACGCGACGGCGACGGTGATGGGGAGGCGGTCCAGCGAGGTGGTTCGGCGAGCGGCGACGGTGGTCCAGGACGGCACCAGCGAGGGGGTCGGGGAGGCGACGAGCAACGGCGTCGGGGCGGCTCCAGTGCGTGGTGGCGCGATGACGGCGAGGTCCGGCGACGGACACGAGGTGGCGGGGCGCGGTCGTCGGGATCTGGGAGGGGGATCGAGCGCCCCCGATCCAGTTCGGGTCATGGGAGGGGGGAGGGGGCGGGAGCGAGTGGTGGGTGGGGGTCGTGGGGGGGATGTGGGGTGCGGTAGTTAGGTCACGGGGGGAGGGGTTAGGTGTGGCTGGGCTGGCCTGGCTGCCTGGTGGCTTGCTGGGCCGAGGCCCGGTTGGGGTTTTTCCCTTTTTGTTTTGTTTTATTTTACCTTTTCTTATTTTTCTTTTCTATTTTATTTTGGTTCCTAATTATTTTAGTTTTAATAAAATACCAAAATGGCATCTAAATTGATGTTACAAATTATGTCACAACCACAAAAAGCTTCAACCCAAAATAATATAGTTTAGCATTTTACAAATTACAAAAGGCATTTGAATAGTTGTTTTAGCTACGGTTTTAATCATTTTATAGTATTTAAATATTTTATAAAGGTTTGGTTATCATATTTACTTATGCAATATTTGGTTTACTCTGATCATCTTAGTTTTAATATTTGAAAACTTTTATTGTTTAGTTGAATTTGAAGCGGTTTCGAACTAACGTGAGATTAGCAACAGTAATCGAAGTGACGTGGCATCATTAGCAGAGAATTACTGTAGCTTAATTATCCGGGCGTCACACTGATTTCTATGATGAACTACTTTCCAATAAGGGAGAAGGTTCAGTTACCTCATCAAGTTCTACTTTCCTCCCACTCACTTCTTTCGAGAGGAACTCTTTCTCTAGAAAGGATTCATTCTTAGCAACGAATATCTTGGTTTCGGATCTGTGATAGAAGGTGTACCCAATAGTCTCCTTTGGGTATCCTATGAAGACACATTTCTCCGATTTGGGTTCGAGCTTATCCGGTTGAAGCTTTTTCACATAAGCATCGCAGCCACAAACTATAAGAAACGACAATTTGGGTTTCTTGTGAAACCACAATTCATATGGTGTCGTCTCAACGGATTTCGATGGTGCCCTATTTAACGTGAATGCAGCTGTCTCTAAAGCATAACCCCAAAACGATAGCGGTAAATCAGTAAGAGACATCATAGATCACACCATACCTAATAAAGTGCGTTTACGATGTTCGGACACACCATTACGCTGTGGTGTTCCAGGTGGCGTGAGTTGCGAAACTATTCCGCATTGTTTCAAATGAAGACCAAACTCATAACTCAAATATTCACCTCCACGATCAGATCGCAGAAACTTAATTTTCTTGTTACGATGATTTTCCACTTCACTCTGAAATTCTTTGAACTTTCCAAATGTTTCAGACTTATGCTTCATCAAGTAGATATACCCATATCTGCTTAAATCATCTGTGAGGGTCAGAAAATAATGATACCCGCCACGAGCATCAACACTCATCGGACCGCATACATCAGTATGTATTATTTCTAATAAGTCCGATGCTCGCTCCATTGTTCCGGAGAACGGAGTCTTAGTCATCTTGCCCATGAGGCATGGTTTGGAAGCATCAAGTGATTTCAAAAGCCCATCAGCATGGAGTTTCTTCATGCGCTTTACACCAATATGACCTAAATGGCAGTGCCACAAATAAGTTGCACTATCATTATTAAACTTATATCTTTTGGCTTCAATACTATGAATATGTGTATCACTACTATCAAGATTCAATAAAAATAGACCACTCATCAAGGGTGCATGACCATAAAATATATTACTCATATAAATAGAACAACCATTATTCTTTGATTTAAATGAATAACCGTCTCGCATCAAACAAGATCCAGATATAATGTTCATGCTTAACGCTGGCACCAAATAACAATTATTCAGGTCTAAAACTAACCCCGAAGGTAGATGTAGAGGTAGAGTGCCGACCGCGATCACATCGACTTTGGAACCATTTCCCACGCGCATCGTCACCTCGTCCTTAGCCAATCTTTGCTTAATCCGTAGCCCCTGTTTCAAGTTGCAAATATTAGCAACAGAACCAGTATCAAATACCCAGGTGCTACTGTGAGCATTAGAAAGGTATACATCAATAACATGTATATCAAATATACCTTTCACTTTGCCATCCTTCTTATCCGCCAAATACTTAGGGAAGTTCCGCTTCTAGTGACTAGTCCCTTTGCAGTAGAAGCACTCAGTCTCAGGCTTAGGTCCAGACTTGGGCTTCTTCACTTGAGAAGCAACTTGCTTGCTGTTCTTCTTGAAAGTTCGCCTTCTTCCCTTTTCCCTTCTTCTTGAAACTAGTGGTCTTGTTGACCATCAACACTTGATGCTCCTTCTTGATTTCTACCTCCGCAGCCTTTAGCATTGCGAAGAGCTCGGGAATTGTCTAATTCATCCCTTGCATATTATAGTTCATCACGAAGCTTCTGTAGCTTGGTGGCAGTGATTGAAGAACTCTGTCAATGACACTATCATCAGGAAGATTAACTCCCAGTTGAGTCAAGCGGTTGTGGTACCCAGACATTCTGAGTATATGTTCACTGATAGAACTATTCTCCTCCATCTTGTAGCTGTAGAACTTATTGGAGACTTCATATCTCTCAATACGGGCATTTGCTTGAAATATTAACTTCAACTCCTGGAACATCTCATATGCTCCATGACGTTCAAAACGTCATTGAAGTCCTGATTCTAAGCCGTAAAGCATGGCACACTGAACTATCGAGTAGTCATCAGCTTTGCTCTGCCAGATGTTTATAACATCTGGAGTAGCTCCTGCAGCGGGCTTTGCACCTAGCGGTGCTTCCAAGACGCAATCCTTCTGTGCAGCAATGAGGATAATTCTCAAGTTACAGGCCCAGTCCATGTAGTTGCTACCATCATCTTTCAACTTAGCTTTCTCGAGGAACGCATTAAAATTCAAAGGAACAGTAGCAGGGGCCATTTATCTACAACAACATAGACATGCAAAATACTATCAGGTACTAAGTTCATGATAAATTAAAGTTCAATTAATCATATTACTTAAGAACTCCCACTTAGATAGACATCTCTCTAGCCATCTAAATGATCATGTGATCCATATCAACTAAACCATGTCCGGTCATCATGTGAGATGGAGAAGTTTTCAATGGTGAACATCACTATGTTGATCATATCTACTATATGATTCATGCTCGACATTTCGGTCTCAGTGTTCCGAGGCCATATCTGCATATGCTAGGCTCGTCAAGTTTAACCTGAGTATTCTGCTTGTGCAAAACTGGCTTGCACCCGTTGTATGTGAACGTAGAGCTTATCACACCCGATCATCACGTGATGTCTCACCACGACGAACTGTAGCGACGGTGCATACTCATGGAGAAAACTTATACCTTGAAATTTAGTGAGAGATCATCTTATAATTCTACCGCCGTACTAAGAAAAATAAGATGCATAAAAGATAAACATCACATGCAATCAATATAAGTGATATGATATGGCCATCATCATCTTGTGCCTTTGATCTCCATCTCCAAAGCACCATCATGATCACCATCGTCACTGGCTTGACACCTTGATCTCCATCGTAGCATCATTGTCGTCTCGCCAACTATTGCTTCTACGACTATCGCTACTGCTTAGTGATAAAGTAAAGCAATTACATGACGATTGCATTTCATACAATAAAGCGACAATCATATGGCTCCTGCCAGTTGCCGATAACTGTTACAAAACATGATCATCTCGTACAACAATTTATATAATCACGTCTTGACCATATCACATCACATCATGCCCTGCAAAAACAAGTTAGACGCCCTCTACTTTATTGTTGCAAGTTTTACGTGGCTGCTATGGGCTTCTAGCAAGAAACGTTCTTACCTACGCATCAAAACCACAACGATTTTTCGTCAAGTGTGTTTTTTTAACCTTCAACAAGGACCGGGCATAGTCAAACTCGATTCAACTAAAGCTGGAGAAACAGACACCCACTAGCCACATGTGTGTGAAGCACGTCGGTAGAACCAGTCTCTTGAACGCGGTCATGTAATGTCGGTCTGGGCCGCTTCATCCAACAATACCGCCGAATCAAAGTATGACATGCTGGTAAGCAGTATGACTATTATTGCCCCAACTCTTTGTGTTCTACTCGTGCATATAACATCTACGCATAGACCTGGCTCGGATGCCACTGTTGGGGAACGCAGTATTTCAAAAAAATTACCTACGATCATGCAAGATCTATATAGGAGATGCATAGCAACGAGAGGGTAGAGTGTGTCTATGTACCCTCATAGACCGAAAGAGGAAGCGTTTAGTAACGCAGTTGATGTAGTCGAACGTCTTCGCGATCCAACCGATCCAAGTACCGAATGTATGGCACCTCCGTGATCTGCACACGTTCAGCTCAGTGACATCCCTCGAACTCTTGATCCAGTTGAGGCCGAGGGAGAGTTTTGTCAGCACGATGATGTGGTGACGGTGATGATGAAGTTACCGACGCAGGGCTTCGCCTAAGCACTACGACAATATGACCGAGGTGTAAAACTGTGGAGGGGGGCACCGCACACGGCTAAAGATCAACTTGTGTATCTATGGGGTGCCCCTCCCCGTATATAAATGAGGGGAGGAGGAGGCCGCCGGCCCTAGAGGGCGCGTCCAAGGGGGGAGTCCTACACCAAGTAGGAATCGGCTCCCCCCCTTTCCTAGTCCAAGTAGGAGAAGAAGGAAGGAGAGGCAGATGGAGAGGGAAAGAGGGGACACACCCCCTCCCCTAGTCCTATTCGGACTCCCCTTGGGGGGGCACCACCTCTTGGCTGCTTTCCTCTCTCTCCCCTAAGGCCCACTAAGGCCCATTACTTTCCCGGGGGGGGGGGGGGGGGTCCGGTAACCCTTCCGGCACTCCGGTTTTATCCGAAGCTATCCGGAACACTTCTGGTGTCCGAATAACATGGTCCAATATATCGATCTTTATGTCTCGACCATTTCAAGACTCCCCGTCATGTCCTGATCTCATCCAGGACTCCGAACAACCTTCGGTACATCAAATCACATAACTCATAATACAAATCATTATCGAACGTTAAGCGTGCGGACCCTACGGGTTCAAGAACTATGTAGACATGACGGAGACACATCTCCGGTGAATAACAAATAGCGAAACCTAAATGCTCATATTGGTTCCTACATATTCTACTGTGACACCCCCGATTTGATCGTACACTAATCATACACGCAAATGTGTACGATCAAGATCAAGGACTCATGGGAATATATCACAACACAACTCTAGACACAAAATAAAATAATACAAGCTTTATATTACAAGCCAGGGGCCTCGAAGGCTCAAATACAAATGCTCGAAGATACAAGAGTTAGTGGAAGCAACAATATCTGAGTATAAACATAAGTTAAACAAGATTGCCTTAAGAAGGGTAGCACAGAAGTAGTAACGATCGAAAAGGCGAGGCCTCCTGCCTGGGACCTCCTAACTACTCCTCGAAGTCGAACTCCGCGTAGAACCATCCTCGAGATCCTCTGGCTCCTGGACTCCATCATATGATCACAATAACCGGGAAAAGGGGAAAAAGAAGTAGGAAAGCAACCGTGAGTACTCATCCAAAGTACTCGCAAGCAGGGATCTACACTACATATGCATTGGTATCAATGAAATGGGTAGTATATGTGGACTGAACTGCAGAATGCCAGAATAAGTGGGGGATAGCTAGTCCTATCGAAGACTATGCTTCTGGCAGTCTCCATCTTGAAGCAGTAGAAGTGAGTAGATGGTAAGTTAACCAAGTATCATCGCATAGCATAATCCTACCCGCCGATCCTCCCCTCGTCGCCCTGTTAGAGAGCGATCACCGGGTTGTATCTGGCACTTGGAAGGGTGTATTTTATTAAGTATCCAGTTCTAGTTGTCATAAGGTCAAGGTACAACTTCGGGTCATCCTTTTACCGAGGGACACGGCTATTCGAATAGATAAACTTCCCTGGAGGGGTGCACCACATTTCCCATCACGCTCGATCCCCTTTGGCCGGACACACTTTCCTAGGTCATGCCCGGCCTCAGAAGATCAACACGTCGCAAGCCTACCTAGGCATCACAGAGAGGTCAGCACGCCAGTCTAAATCCTATGGCGCAGGGGTCTGGGCCCATCGCCCATTGCACACTTGTATGTTGTGAGGGCGGCCGGAAACAGACCTAGCCTCCCTCATACAAGAGCAGGCATTCCAGTCCAATCCGGTGCGCGCTGCTCAGTCGCTGACGTCACGAAGGCTTCGACTGATACCACGACGTCGAGTGCCCATAACTGTCCCCGCGTAGTTGGTTAGTGCGTATAGGCCAATGGACAGACTCAGACCAAATACCAAGATCTCGTTAAGCGTGTTAATTGAATTAACCACGAACGCCGACCAGGGCCAGACCCACCTCTCTCCTAGGTGGCCTCAACCTGCCCTGTCGCTCCTCCACAAAGATCCACTCAGAGGGCCGTCGGGACAAACGTCCTTTCGGACCCAATCCGTGAATAACTCGCGGGTACTCTATGAGCTGACCCGACTTTAGTCACCACAAGTATCATATATTATGTATATAATTATATACCCATGATCACCTCCCAAGTGATCACGGCTCGATAGTATAGCATGGCAGACAGACAAGAATGTAGGGCCACTGATGGAATACTAGTATCCTACACTAAGCATTTAGAATTGCAGCTAAGGTAACAACAGTAGTAGCAAGGACAGGCTATGCATCAGAATAGGATTAACGAAAAGCGGTAACATGGTACACTACTCTAATGTAAGTAGTAGAGAGAATAATAGGCGATATATAGTGATCAAGGGGGGGCGGGCTTGCCTAGTTGCTCTAGCAAGGAGGGGTCGTCAACAATGTAGTCGATCGGGGCATCAGCAGTGGCGTCAGTCTCGTAGTCTACCGGAGAGAAGAGGGGGAAGAAACAATGAATACAATGCAAACAGATGCATAACGATGCATGCCATGACAAGTAACGGTGCTAGGTATGCCCTAACGCGATAGGAGGTGATACCGGCGAAGGGGGAAAACAACCGGGAAAATATCCCCGGTGTTTCGCTTTTTCGGACAGACGAACCGGAGGGGGAAAGTTTCGTGTTCGCTATGCTAGGGATGTGTGGCGGACAACGGGTTGCGTATTCGGATTTGTCTCATCGTTCTAAGCAACTTTCATATATAAAGTATTTTGATCTGAGATACGGTTTATTTTCTATTGATTTTTAAAGTTTTATTCATTTTATGAAATTATTATTAATTCAAAATTAAAATAGTGGAATATTCTTTTATACCTAGCAGCAGCTAGCTACTGAGTATGACAGGTGGGGTCCAGAGGCTGAGTTAGCATGCACAGTCATCAAGTCAAAGGTCAATGTTGACCAGTCAAACAAGGGGTGGGTGTTGGAGAACGTAGTAATTTCAAAATTTTCCTACGCACACTCAAGATCATGGTGATGCATAGCAACGAGAGGGGAGAGTGTTGTCTACGTACCCTCGTAGACCGAAAGCGGAAGCGTTAGCACAACGCGGTTGATGTAGTCGTACGTCTTCATGATCCGACCGATCAAGTACCGAACGCACGGCACCTCCGAGTTCTGCACACGTTCAACTCGATAACGTCCCTCGAACTCCGATCTAGCCGAGTGATGAGGGAGAGTTTCGTCAGCACGATGGCGTGGTGACGATGATGATGTTCTACCAACGCAGGGCTTCGCCTAAGCACCGCTACGATATGACCGAGGTGGATTATGGTGGAGGGGGCACCGCACACGGCTAAGAGATCAAGAGATCAATTGTTGTGTCTTTGGGGTGCCCCTGCCCCCGTATATAAAGGAGTGGAGGAGAGGGAGGGCCGGCCCTCTCTATGGCGCGCCCTAGGGGAGTCCTACTCCCACCGGGAGTAGGATTCCCCCTTTCCTAGTAGAACTAGGAGCCCTTCCAAGTAGTAGGAGTAGGAGGGAAGGAAAGGGAAGGGAAAAGGAGAAGGAAGGAAGGGGACGGCCCCCCTCCCTAGTCCAATTTGGACCAGCCCATGGGGAGGGGTGCGGCCACCCTTTGAAGCCTTTCTCTCCTTTCCTGTATGGCCCATTAAGGCCCAATACGAATTCCCATAACTCCCCGGTACTCCCTAAAATACCCGAATCACTCGGAACATTTACGATGTCCGAATATAGTCGTCCAATATATCGATCTTTACATCTCGACCATTTCGAGACTCCTCGTCATGTCCCGGATCTCATCCGGGACTCCGAACTCCTTCGGTACATCAAAACACATAAACTCATAATATAACCGTCATCGAAATTTAAGCGTGCGGACCCTACGGGTTCGAGAACTATGTAGACATGACCGAGACACGTCTCCGGTCAATAACCAATAGCGGAACCTGGATGCTCATATCGGCTCCTACATATTCTACGAAGATCTTTATTGGTAAACCACATAACAACATACGTTGTTCCCTTTGTCATCAGTATGTTACTTGCCCGACATTCGATCGTCGGTATCTGAATACCTAGTTCGATCTCGTTACCGGCAAATCTCTTTACTCGTTTTGTAATACATCATCCCACAACTAACTCATTAGTTGCAATGCTTGCAAGGCTTATAGTGATGTGCATTACCGAGTGGGCCCAGAGATACCTCTCCGACAATCGGAGTGACAAATCCTAATCTCGAAATATGCCAACCCAACAAGTACCTTTGGAGACACCTGTAGAGCACCTTTATAATCACCCAGTTATGTTGTGACGTTTGGTAGCACATAAAGTGTTCCTCCGGTGAACGGGAGTTGCATAATCTCATAGGCATAGGAACATGTATAAGTCATGAAGAAAGCAATAGCAATAAACTAAACGATCAAGTGCTATGCTAACGGAATGGGTCAAGTCAATCACATCATTCTCCTAATGATGTGATCCCGTTAATCAAATGACAACTCATGTCTATGGTTATGAAACATAACCATCTTTGATCAACGAGCTAGTCAAGTAGAGGCATACTAGTGACACTCTGTTTGTCTATGTATTCACACATGTATTATGTTTCCGGTTAATACAATTCTAGCATGAATAATAAACATTTATCATGATATAAGGAAATAAATAATAACTTTATTATTGCCTCTAGGGCATATTTCCTTCAGTCTCCCACTTGCACTAGAGTCAATAATCTAGTTCACATCGCCATGTGATTTAACACCAATAGTTCACATCACCATGTGATTAACACCCATAGTTCACATCGTCATGTGACCAACAGCCAAAGGGTTTACTAGAGTCAATAATCTAGTTCACATCGCTATGTGATTAACACCCAAAGAGTACTAAGGTGTGATCATGTTTTTCTTGTGAGAGAAGTTTAGTCAACGGGTCTGCCACATTCAGATCCGTAAGTATTTTGCAAATTTCTATGTCAACAATGCTCTGCACGGAGCTATTCTAGCTAATTGCTCCCACTTTCAATATGTATCGAGATTGAGATTTAGAGTCATCTAGACCAGTGTCAAAATTTGCATCGACATAACCCTTTACGATGAACCTTTTTGTCACCTCCATAATCGAGAAACATATCCTTATTCCACTAAGGATAATTTGACGTCTATACAGTGATCTACTCCTAGATCACTATTGTACTCCCTTGCCAAAAACAGTGTAGGGTATACAATAGATCTGGTACACAGCATGGCATATTTTATAGAACCTATGGCCAAGGCATAGGGAATGACTTTCATTCTCTCTCTATCTTCTGCCGTGGTCGGGTTTTGAGTCTTACTCAACTTCACACCTTGTAACACAGGCAAGAACTCTTTCTTTGACTGTTCCATTTTGAACTACTTCAAAATCTTGTCAAGGTATGTACTCATTGAAAAACTCATCAAGCGTCTTGATCTATCTCTATAGATCTTGATGCTCAATATGTAAGCAGCCTCACCGAGGTCTTTCTTTGAAAAACTCCTTTCAAACACTCCTTTATGCACATATCTCCGATCAACAATATGTTATTCACATATACTTATCAGAAATGCTGTAGTGCTCCCACTAACTTTCTTGTAAATACAGGCTTCACTGCAAGTCTGTATAAAACTATATGCTTTGATCAACTTATCAAAGCGTATATTCCAACTCCGAGATGCTTGCACCAGTCCAAAGATGGATCGCTGGAGCTTGCATATTTTGTTAGCACCTTTAGGATTGACAAAACTTTCTTGTTGCATCATATACAACTCTTCTTTAATAAATCTATTAAGGAATGCAGTTTTGTTTATCCACTTGCCAGATTTCATAAAATGCGGCAATTGCTAACATGATTCGGACAGACTTAAGCATAGATACGAGTGAGAAACTCTCATCGTAGTCAACACCTTGAACTTGTCGAAAACCTTTTTGCGACAATTCTAGCTTTTGTAGATAGTGACACTACTATCAGCGTCCGTCTTCCTCTTAAAGATCCATTTAATATCAATGGCTCACCGATCAATGGGCAAATCAATCAAAGTCCATACTTTGTTCTCATACATGGATCTCATCTCAGATTTCATGGCCTCAAGCCATTTCGCGGAATCTGGGCTCATCATCGCATCCTCATAGTTCGTAGGCTCTTCATGGTCAAGTAACATGACCCCTAGAACAGGATTACCGTACCACTCTGGTGCGGATCTCACTCTGGTTTACCTACGAGGTTCGGTAGTAACTTGATATGAAGTTACATGACCATCATCATTAGCTTCCTCACTAATTGGTGTAGTAATCACAGGAACAGATTTCTGTGATGAACTACTTTCCAATAAGGGAGCAGGTACAGTTACCTCATCAAGTTCTACTTTCCTCCCACTCACTTCTTTCGAGAGAAACTCCTTCTCTAGAAAGCATCCATTCTCAGCAACGAATATCTTGCCTTCGGATCTGTGATAGAAGGTGTACCCAACATTTTCTTTTGGGTATCCTATGAAGACGCACTTCTCTGATTTGGGTTTGAGCTTATCACGTTGAATTTTTTTCACATAAGCATTGCAACCTCAAACTTTAAGAAACGACAGCTTAGGTTTCTTGCCAAACCATAGTTCATACGGTGTCGTCTCAACGGATTTAGTGGTTGTAACACCCCGGATATGATTTACCCAATATGTACTCCAACTCTTGCCGTTTCTGGCCTTAAGTTATTTTATTTTCTTGGGTTCGGGTTTTTGTCTCTGTGTGTTGTTGTCATTGTCATGCATCTCATATCATTTCATCACGTGCATTGCATTTGCATACGTGTTCATCTCATACTTTCGAGCATTTTCCCCGTTGTCCGTTTTGCATTCCGGCGCTCCGTTCTCCTCCGGTGGTTGTTTCTACCTTTCTTTCGTGTGTGGGGATTAAAAATTTCCGGATTGGACCGAGACTTGCCAAGCGGCCTTGGTTTACTACCGGTAGACCGCCTGTCAAGTTTCGTACCATTTGGACTTTGTTTGATACTCCAACGGTTAACCGAGGGACCGAAAAGGCCTCGTGTGTGTTGCAGCCCAACACCCCTCCAAGTTGGCCCAAAACCCACCAAAACCCTCTCCATCATCTAGAGCGTTTGATCACGATCGCGTGGCCGAAAACCGCACCTCATTTGGACTCTCCTAGCTCCCTCTACCTCTATATAAAGACCCCTCCTCGAAAATCCCGGATCCCCTCTTCCAAACCCTAGCCCCGCTCCATCCGCACGGCCGGACAACGTCCGGGCCGCACCGGACATCCCGCCGCCGCCAACCCGCGATCGCCACGTGGCCAGGCGAGCCCCACATCGCCGTCGCCGCTCGAGGCCCGCCAGGCCCGCGGGAGGCCCTCCCGGGCCCATCGACCGCGCCGCCCCGCGCCCTCCTCCGTCCCCGCGCCCGGTGCCCGGCGTCGCCGCGCGCCATTGCCGGCCTCGCCGCTTCGGCCGACACCGCCGCCCTGCAGCTCCCCGACGACGCCCGCCGCCGCCTCCCCGAGGCCTCGCCGACCCGCCGCCGCCTCGACCTCGCCTGGATCCGGCTCCGGCGAGCTCCTCCGGCCGCTAGGCGCTCCGGCCACCGCGCCCCATCGCCGGTGAACAGTTGCCGGCCAACCTCGTAAACCGCGCCCGGCCAGTTCTGGATCCGGATCTTGCCTCGGTTGACTTTTTTGCCCGAAACCCTAATATTTTTGCTATGTTCATCGCATCATAACTCCGCATCCGTAGCTCCGTTTTGGGCATATAGCATATCGAAATGTTCGTCTCAGAGAGAACATCATTTCATCTCATTGCATCATTTTCATTTGAGTTCATCTTGATGCCCGAAATGCTGTTAGAAGAATGCTATTTGAGTTAATTGTCAGATCTGCTGCTCCAATTAGCTATTTGTCATTTTTGGCATGATTATTGTGTGCATGATATGCCCCTGAGCTCTTCATGAGTTTTGTTATATGTTTTGCCATCTCTCCAGAGGTGCAACCCATGTATTTTTTTGATGTGTGTGGTGACTAGCACAAGCTTGCAAAGTGGAGCATTCATTAATGCTGATTTCAGGGACTTAGCATTTCCACTAAGTCCTTGACCTGTTTATCTCAATATGCCATATGTTCATGTTGTTTCCTAGTGATCCGTGCCTCTTTTGAGGATGATAAGTAAGGATGTTTTGTTAATCTTGTAGTTCTCTATCCATCCATGTCTTTGTTTGAAATTATGGAGCACCCTAGCTGAGTCAATCGACCTCTACTTTTGTCATTTCGTGAATCTGGGCAGATTGTCTACTGGTTAGCGATTTTGCCGAGGATGTTGTAGTTGATCCGTGCATGCTATGCTATTGTTCTTGCCATGTCTAGCTTGTATAATGTGTATTCTTGACGGGTGCATGCTTAGATTGTCATGACTTGCTCTGCGGTGAGTGCATCGAGCTCGTAAACATGCCTACTTGATATCTGTTTCAGCATGCTTCAGTTTTCACTAAGTCTGAGAATTGATTATGTTTTTGCCATGTTCACATGCTTGAAAATGTATTTTCTGATCCCTTTTGGCTCAAGGTCACTAAGGGACTTTTGTTAATCTCTTTGAGTAGCTCCATGCCATGCTTTACTTTGTCATGTTCAGCACCTTTAGCATATAGTTTTCAAGCTCCAAAGTGTGCTACCTGATCTGAAATTCCAGACAAGTGTTAATTTCACTAAGTCTGAAATCTGTTCACCAAATGCATTTTTGCCATGCTTGTTTGAGCCTGTTAATGGATGATTTGGCCGTAGCTCAGTGTTCCTCTTTTGTTAAGCATCATGAATGGATCTCTTCCATGTATTTTGATGCCATGTTTGGGTGCTATAACATGTTCATCTTGTTGCATTTAGATGGCTACGTGCTGTATATCGCAGACCGTGGTCATATTTGAATTGCTTGCCATTTCCAAACCGTAACTCCGATTCCGGCGCTCTTTATATCGTTTTCAAGCGGTTTCACCTCACCTTTCCAGTTGCACACTTGGATTTCCAAGTTGAGGCCAGGTTCATGCATTCCTTGTCAAATCTTGCATATGCATCCCATATCGCATCCCGCATAGCATACCATCTTTGCATCATGTTGTTTGAGTTTGCACGTGGTTGATTGTGCCCTTGTTGCTTGTTTGTCTTGTTTGGGTAGGGCCGGGAGACGAGTTCGCTAACGAGGAGCCTGTTGAGTTTGCTTTCGAGGATCCAGTCAACTCTGACAACTTTGCAGGCAAGATGATCATACCCTCGAAATCACTACTATCTTTGCTTTGCTAGATGCTTGCTCTTTTGCTATGCCTATGCTACGATGCCTACCACTTGCTTATCATGCCTCCTAAATTGCCATGTCAAACCTCTAACCCACCATGTCCTAGCAAATCGTTGATTGGCTATGTTACCGCTTTGCTCAGCCCCTCTTATAGCATTGCTAGTTGCAGGCGAAGATTGGAGACCGTTCCTTGTTGGAACATTATTTACTTGTTGGGTTATCATTATATTATCTTGTTATCTTAATGCATCTATATACTTGGTAAAGGGTGGAAGGCTCGGCCCCTCGCCTAGTGTTTTGTTCCACTCTTGCCGCCCTAGTTTCCGTCATATCGGTGTTATGTTCCCGGATTTTTGCGTTCCTCACGCGGTTGGGTGATAATGGGAACCCCTTGATAGTTCGCCTTGATTAAAGCTTTTCCAGCAATGCCCAACCTTGGTTTTACCATTTGCCACCTAGCCCCTTTTTCCCTTGGGTTTCCGGAGCCCGAGGGTCATCTTATTTTAACCCCCCCCCCCCGGGCCAGTGCTCCTCCGAGTGTTGGTCCACCTCGTCAGCCGCCGATGGCCACCAGGGGCAACTCTGGGCTGGCCTACCGGAAGTTTGGACAATCTGAGTGTGCCCTGAGAACGAGATATGTGCAGCTCCTATCGGGATTTGTCGGCACATTCGGGCGGTGTTGCTGGATTTGTTTTAACTTGTCGAAGTGTCTTGTAGAACCGAGATACCGAGTCTGATCGGAATGTCTCGGGAGAAGGTCTATTCCTTCGTTGACCATGAGAGCTTGTCATGGGCTAAGTTGGGACTCCCCTGCAGGGATTTGAACTTTCGAAAGCCGTGCCCATGGTTATGGGCAGATGGGAATTTGTTAATGTCCGGTTGTAGATAACTTGAACCTTAACTTAATTAAAATGAATCAACTGTGTGAGTTGCCGTGATGGTCTCTTCTCGGCGGAGGCCAGGAAGTGAATACGGTGTTGGAGTAATGCTTGCCGCAGGTTGCCCTCTAGTTACTCGTTCGCGCTTTGCCTCCTCTTCTCGCTCTCTTTTGCGAACAGGTTAGCCACCATATATGCTAGTCACTTGCTGCAGCTCCACATATTTACCTTGCCTTACCTATAAGCTCAAATAGTCTTGATCGCGAGGGTGCGAGATTGCTGAGTCCCTGTGGCTCACAGATTACTTCCAAACCAGATGCAGGGCCTGATGATTCCGTTCCAGATGGCGCGCTTGAGCTCAAGTGGGAGTTCGATGAGGACTCACGCCGTTACTACGTGTCTTTCCCTGATGATCAGTAGTGGTGCCCAGTTGGGGTGATCGGGACCGTGTCGCATGTTGGGTTTATCTTTTATTTTGGCACCGTACTCGGGCCATGAGTGTTTGAATGTTGTAATGCTATTTATGTACTTTGATTGACGTGGCGAGTGTAAGCCAACTATGTATCTCCCCTTTTATTATCTATATTACATGGGATGTTGTGAAGATTGACTAACTTGCGACATTGCTTTCAATGCGGTTATGCCTCTAAGTCGTGCCTCGACACGTGGGAGCTATAGCCACATCGAGGGCGTTACAAGTTGGTAATCAGAGCCTTCCCCGACCTTAGGAGCCCCCATTGCTTGATCGTTTTTAGCGGCCGAGTTGAGTCTAGAAAAATGTTTTGAGTCATTTAGGAATTATATATCGGAGAGTTTAGGAATTCTTTTTACTCCCCAGTCTCCTCATCGCTCTGGTAAGGCATCCTGACGTAGAGTTTTGACTCTTCTCAAATTTCACAAAAAAAATCAGGATCACGCGGGTATCTTGGAATCGTTCCGATGGTTTTGTGACGAGAACATTGTTCTTGGTGCCTCCTGTCTTTAGGGGTTGTGGCAGTGTCCCGGGGAGTTGAGCTTCGAGGTGTTGTCGTCACAATTTTATCGTTGCAGTTCTGGAATACCTGAGTTTAGTATGCCGACATCGAAAATCTCTTTTATGCAGTTTGTTGGTGAGATAACCTCGACGCCACCCAGTACTGGGGCGGGAGTTCGGGAGTATCGCCATAACTTGTATAACGGATGCTTTTCGAAGGTTGAGGTAGATGGTTTCTGAAGTTTTCTCGGTTATGTGTTGAAGGATGGATACAGCTGGATGTAGGAATTGCTAGATTTGGGTGAGATATTATGCTTCCCCTGTATCCCCAACACCTGATTGCATAACCGGAAAGGTTCAGGAGTTTCATAGGTGGGAATTCTTGTAGCTCTAGCTCTTCTTCCACGGATATTTGGTTTGAGATTGGGATTTCTTACCGAGTATTCGTTCTTGATTTGTACCTTGTTGATTTATTCCTCTACCTAAATTCTAAGTGGCTTCTCAATTTATGGATATGTGACCATTTCAAGTGTAATGCATTCGTTCTTATGTTCGGATGTGAAGACTATATGTTGCAATTTCATCCCATTTGATTCAGCTTCATTTTGTCTATCAATGTGCTAACGGTTGTCACCCTCTTCAGGATGGCTCCCGCTAAGAGCACCAATCAGAATCAGAATCAAGATCCGCCACCACCTCCACCTCCTCCGGAGGCATGGCAAGCTGTGATGGCCGCAACCAATGCAAACACACAGTTGATCATGCAAATTCTTCAAGAGCGCAATCAAGCGAACCAAGGCAACAATCAGAATCACTTTGCTACACTCAACCAGTTCCTTGCTAACGGGCCAAAGACTTTCAGCAATTGTGTTGAGGCAACTGATGTTGACGATTGGCTCATGGATCTGTGCAAGCATTTCGAGTGCAGTAACGTCAGGCCTGAGGACTTTGTCAAGTTCGCATCCTTCCAACTCAAAGATCAAGCTGCAGAATGGTTCCAGCAGTACAAGGATTCCAAAGGAGGCCGTGTGATTACCTGGGATGAATTCCGTCAAGACTTCAAAGCTCATCATATTCCTCAGAGCGTGGTTGAAAGCAAGCGTGAGGAATTCTGCAACCTGAAGCAAGGCTCTTTGTCTGTCTATGACTACAACAAGTTGTTTCAGAAGCTCGCCCGCTTTGCTAAGCAGGACGTCCCTGATGAGAAGAGCATGATATACCAGTTCAGGGGTGGTCTCAGAGAAGAAATCCAGCTAGCTCTTGTTCTCTTTGAGCCCTTGAGATACGATGAGTTCTACAACATGGCATTGAAGCAAGAGGCCGCTCAACTGAGGTGTGATGCTTCCAAGAAGCGAGTCAGAGACACTACTCCTTCTTCCTCTACTCTCAAGTGGCCAAGCAGCAGAAATATTGGCTTCCTCCTCCTCCGTTCCGTCAGCCGTATCAGCAGAAGAGCAAAGGTGGCAGTGGATCTTCCCACCCACCCAACCCTGGCTTTCAGAACAAGACTTTGTCTCAAGCTCCAAGATCGAGTACTCCATATCACCGTCCGCTTTTAGAGGTCACGTGCAACAAGTGCCAACAGAAGGGTCACTATGCCAACAAATGCTTCAATCAGAGGCGTCTCCCTCCTCCTCCTCCTATGAGATCGGCAAGTACAGTTGTGGTCAAGCATAACCCCAAGCACGCCAAGGTCAACTTGATGAACGCAGCTCAGGCAGAGGACTCGTCAGATGTCATCATGGGTAACCTTCCTATTAACGATGTTCCTGCAAAAGTTCTTTTTGACACTGGTGCATCACATTGTTTCATCTCAAAACCTTTTGCATCTAAGCATGAGTTGATTTCCCAAGTTATGCATACACCGTTAGTAGTTGTCTCTCTGGGTAGATGTTTGCTCGCTAACCATGAGATCCCGGATATTTCTATCATGTTGGGTGACTTCAAGTTTCTGGCTTCTCCAATGGTTCTTGGTAACTCAGATATTGATCTTATTCTCAGGATGGATTGGCTTTCTAAGCACAAGGCTCAGCTTGATTGTGCAGCCAGGCAGATTCAATTGACTCATTCGTCTGAGGATGTAATTGTCTTTGCCGCTCGGGATAATACTATCCGTCTGTTTTCTCTCAATGACAAGGGTGAACTGGATGCTATCTCGCAAATTCCAGTCGTTTGCGAGTATCAAGACGTCTTTCCAGAAGAGCTTCCAGGAATGCCTCCGCACCGGCCAGTTGAATTCGTCATTGATCTTGAGCCCGGCACGGAACCTGTGTGCAAGCGTCCTTACAAGCTCGGACCTGAAGAGTTGAAGGAGCTGAAGAAGCAACTCGATGTTCAAGAGAGAATGGGCCTCATCCGACCTAGTTCTTCTCCGTGGGGTTGTGGTGTTCTTTTTGTGAAGAAGAAGGATGGAACGGACCGACTCTATGTTGATTACCGTCCATTGAACAAGAAGACTATCAAGAACAAATACCCACTTCCCAACATCAACGAGCTGTTCGAACAACTAAAAGGTGCCCAAGTATTCTCAAAGATTGATCTTCGTATGGGTTATCATCAGATCCGAATCCGTGAGCAAGATATTCCCAAGACGGCTTTCAGGACAAGCTTTGGTTCATATGAATACACTGTCATGTCTTTTGGCCTCGTCAACGCTCCTCTGACGTTCTCTCGCATGATGAACTTCATCTTCAACGCCTACACCAATGACTTCGTTTTGGTCTATCTCGACGACATTCTGGTCTTTTCGAAGAACAAGGAAGATCATGCCAAGCACTTGCGTTTGGTGCTCGATAAGCTCAGGGAACACCAGTTCTACGCCAAGTTCTCCAAGTGCGAATTTTGGCTCGATGAGGTTCTTTATCTTGGTCATATCATCTCTGCCAAGGGCATTGCGGTGAATCCTGAGAAGGTGTCTGCAATTGTGAATTGGGAACCACCTCAGAACGTGAAGCAACTCCGTAGCTTCCTCGGTCTCGCAAGCTACTGTCGAAGATTCGTTGAAAACTTTTCTAAGATCGCGAAGCCTCTCTCAAATCTTCTCCAGAAGCACGTCAAGTACGTTTGGTCTCCGGAGTGTGACATTGCTTTCAACACTTTGAAAGAGAAATTGGTCACTGCTCCAGTTCTGACTCCTCCTGATGAATCCAAGCCATACGAGGTCTTTTGCGATGCTTCTCTCCAAGGTCTTGGCGCAGTGTTGATGCAAGAGAAGAAAGTTGTGGCTTATACCTCTCGCCAGTTAAAGCCCAACGAGAAGAACTACCCCACTCATGATCTCGAGTTGGCGGCAGTTGTGCATGCTCTTTTGACTTGGAGACATCTCTTATTGGGAAGAAAAGTGGACATCTTCACTGACCACAAGAGTCTCAAGTACATCTTCACTCAGCCTAATCTCAACCTCAGGCAAACTCGATGGGTCGAAATGATTCAAGAGTATAATCCGAGTATCGAGTATACTCCAGGCAAGGCCAATGTGATTGCTGACGCATTGAGCAGGAAGGCTTATTGCAATAGCCTGATTCTCAAGCCTTATCAACCCGAGCTTTGTGAAGCTTTCCGCAAACTTAATCTGCAAGTTGTTCCTCAAGGTTTCCTCGCCAACCTTCAAGTATCTCCTACCTTGGAAGACCAGATTCGCCAAGCCCAACTTCTTGATGCTATGGTGAAGAAGGTGAAGATTGGGATTGCCAAGAGTCAACCCAAGTACAAGTGCTACCGCCTTGATGACAAGGATACTCTCTTCTTCGAGGATCGTATTGTTGTGCCCAAAGGTGACCTTCATAAAGTGATCATGAACGAGGCTCACAATTCTCTCCTCTCCATCCACCCTAGGAGCACGAAGATGTATCAGGACCTCAAGCAGGCTTATTGGTGGACTCGAATGAAGCGCGAGATTGCTCAGTTCGTGAATGAATGTGATGTCTGCAGAAGAGTGAAGGCAGAACACCAAAGGCCAGCGGGTCTCCTCCAACCTCTTGCCATTCCAGAATGGAAGTTTGACCACATTGAAATGGACTTCGTGACTGGGTTTCCAAAGTACAAACGTGGCAATGATGCTATATTCGTTGTCATCGACAAACTCAATGAAGTGGCTCACTTTCTGCCTATCAAAGAGTCAATCACTGCAGCTCAATTGGCGGAGCTCTATACCTCTCGAATTGTCTCTCTGCACGGTATTCCACAGGTGATCTCTTCAGACCGTGGCAGCATCTTTACCTCCAAGTTTTGGGATTCTTTTCAGAAGGCCATGGGCACTAACATCCGCTTCAGTACAGCTTTCCATCCTCAAACTAGCGGTCAAGTCAAGCGTGTCAACCAGATTCTTGAAGATATGCTCAGGGCTTGTGTGATCTCTTTCGGCATGAAGTGGGAGGATTGTCTTCCATATGCTGAATTCTCCTACAACAACAGTTTTCAAGCAAGTTCGTGCAAGGCCCCATTTGAAATTCTGTATGGCAGGAAGTGTCGTACCCCTCTCAACTGGTCCGAAACCGGTGAACGTCAGCTTTTGGTAAATGACTTAATCACAGAGGCAGAGGAGATGTGCAAAGTCATTTGAGATAACCTCAAAGCAGCCCAATCCCTCCAGAAGAGCTACTATGATTTACCTCCGCGTCTCCCCAATGAAAGGTACTCGTCGCTTCAGTATCAAAGGGAAGCTTGCCCCTAGATACGTGGGACCTTTCAAGATTGTTAGCAAGAGAGGCGATCTCGCCTATCAACTCGAGCTTCCTTCAAACTTTGCAAATGTTAATGACGTGTTCCATGTCTCTCAGCTTTGGAAGTGCTTCAAGACTCCTGACCGCACCGTCAACTTCGAAGACATTGAGCTCCAAGAAGATCTCTCTTATCGTGAGCACCCCGTTTCTATTCTTGAAGAGACCGAACGCAAGACTCGCAACAAGTCAATCAAATTCCTCAAAGTCAAGTGGTCACACCATTCCGACCGTGAAGCTACCTGGGAACGCGAGGATCACCTCCGTTCTGAGTACCCGGTGTTCTTTCAGTCCTAGATCTCAGGACGAGATCCTTTCGTAGTGGTGGAGTGTTGTAACACCCCGGATATGATTTACCCAATATGTACTCCAACTCTTGCCGTTTCCGGCCTTAAGTTATTTTATTTTCTCGAGTTCGGGTTTTTGTCTCCGTGTGTTGTTGTCATTGTCGTGCATCTCATATCATTTCATCATGTGCATTGCATTTGCATACGTGTTCATCTCATACATTCGAGCATTTTCCCCGTTGTCCGTTTTGCATTCCGGCGCTCCGTTCTCCTCCGGTGGTCGTTTCTACCTTTCTTTTGTGTGTGGGGATTAAAAATTTCCGTATTGGACTGAGACTTGCCAAGCGGCCTTGGTTTACTACCGGTAGACCGCCTGTCAAGTTTCGTACCATTTGGACTTCGTTTGATACTCCAACGGTTAACCGAGGGACCGAAAAGGCCTCGTGTGTGTTGCAGCCCAACACCCCTCCAAGTTGGCCCAAAACCCACCAAAACCCTCTCCATCATCTAGAGCGTTCGATCACGATCGCGTGGCCGAAAACCGCACCTCATTTGGACTCTCCTACCTCCCTCTACCTCTATATAAAGACCCCTCCTCGAAAATCCTGGATCCCCTCTTCCAAACCCCCGCTCCATCCGCACGGCCGGACAACGTCCGGGCCGCACCGGACATCCTGCCGCCGCCAACCCGCAATCGCCACGTGGCCGGGCGAGCCCCACATCGCCGCCGCCGCTCAAGGCCCGCCAGGCCCGCGGGAGGCCCTCCCGGGCCCATCGACCGCGCCGCCCCGCGCCCTCCTCCGTCCCCGCGCCCGGTGCCCGGCGCCGCCACGCGCCATTGCCGGCCTCGCCGCTTCGGCCGACACCGCCGCCCTGCAGCTCCCCGACGACGTCGGCCGCCACCTCCCCGAGGCCTCGCCGACCCGCCGCCGCCTCGACCTCGCCTGGATCCGGCCCCGGCGAGCTCCTCCGGCCGCTAGGCGCTCCAGCCACCGTGCCCCGTCGCCGGTGAACAGTTGCCGGCCAACCTCGTAAACCGCACCCGGCCAGATCTGGATCCGGATCTTGCCTCGGTTGACTTTTTTGCCCGAAACCCTAATATTTTTGCTATGTTCATCGCATCGTAACTCCGCATCCGTAGCTCCGTTTTGGGCATATAGCATATCAAAATGTTCGTCTCAGAGAGAACATCATTTCATCTCATTGCATCATTTTCATTTGAGTTCATCTTGATGCCCGAAATGCTGTTAGAAGAATGCTATTTGAGTTAATTGTCAGATCTGCTGCTCCATTTAGCTATTTGTCATTTTTGCCATGATTATTGTGTGCATGATATGCCCCTGAGCTCTTCATGAGTTTTGTTATATGTTTTGCCATCTCTCCAGAGGTGCAACCCATGTATTTTTGTGATGTGTGTGGTGACTAGCACAAGCTTGCAAAGTGGAGCATTCGTTAATGCTGATTTCAGGGACTTAGCATTTCCACTAAGTCCTTGACCTGTTTATCTCAATATGCCATATGTTCATGTTGTTTCCTAGTGATCCGTGCCTCTTTTGAGGATGATAAGTAAGGATGTTTTGTTAATCTTGTAGTGCTCTATCCATCCATGTCTTTGTTTGCAATTATGTATCTCCCCTTTTATTATCTATATTACATGGGATGTTGTGAAGATTGCCTAACTTGCGACATTGCTTTCAATGCGGTCATGCCTCTAAGTCATGCCTCGACACGTGGGACCTATAGCCGCATGGAGGGAGTTACAGTGGTGCCCTATTTAATGTGAATGTAGCTATCTCTAATGCATAACCCCAAAATGATAGCGGTAAATCAGTAAGAGACGTCATAGATCGCACCATATCTAATAAAGCACGGTTATGACGTTCGGACACACCATTACACTGTGGTGTTCTAGGTGGCATGAGTAGTGAAACTATTTCACATTGTTTTAACTGAAGGCCAAACTCGTAACTCAAATATTTTACTTCTGCGATCATATCGTAGAAACTTTTATTTTGTTACGATGATTCTCCACTTCACTCTGAAATTCTTTGAACTTTTCAAATGTTTCAGACTTGTGTTTCATCAAGTAGATATACTCATATCTGCTCAAATCATCTGTGAAGATCAGAAAATAATGATACCTGCCGCGAGCTTCAATATTCATCAGACCACATACATCAGTATGCATGATTTCCAACAAATCTGCTGCTTGCTACATTGTTCCGGAGAACGGAGTCTTAGTCATCTTGCCCATGAGGCATGGTTCGCAAGCATCAACTGATTCATAATCAAGTGATTCCAAAAGTCCATCAGCATGGAGTTTCTTCATGCACTTTACACCAATATGACCTAAACGGCAGTGCCACAAATAAGTTGCACTATCATTATTAACTTTGCATCTTTTGGTTTCAATATTATGAATATGTGTATCACTACGATCGAGATCCAACGAACCATTTTCATTGGGTGTGTAACCATATATGTAAACAGAATAACAATTTATTCTCTTACTTAAATGAATAACCGTATTGCAATAACCATGATCAAATCATATTCATGCTCAATGCAAACACCAAATAACACTTATTTAGGTTCAACACTAATCGCGAAAGTATAGGGAGTGTGCGATGATGATCATATCAATCTTGGAACCACTTCCAACACACATCATCACTTCACCCTTAACTAGTCTCTGTTCATTCTGCAACTCCCGTTTCGAGTTACTACTCTTAGCAACTGAACCAGTATCAAATACCGGGGGTTGCTACGAACACTAGTAAAATACACATCAATAATCCGTATATCAAATATACCTTTGTTCACTTTGCCATCCTTCTTATCCGCCAAATACTTGGGGCAGTTCTGCTTCTAGTGACCAGTTCCTTTGCAGTAGAAGCACTTAGTCTCAGGCTTAGGACCAGACTTGGGCTTCTTCACTTGAGTAACAACTTGCTTGCCGTTCTTCTTGAAGTTCCCCTTCTTCCCTTTGCCCTTTTCTTGAAACTAGTGGTCTTGTCTACCATCAACACTTGATATTTTTCTTGATTTCTACCTTCGTTGATTTCAGCATTACAAAGAGCATGGGAATCGTTTCTATTATTCCTTGCATATCATAGTTCATCACGAAGTTCTACTAACTTGGTGATGGTGACTAGAGAATTCTGTCAATCACTATCTTATCTAGAAGATTAACTCCCACTTGATTCAAGCGATTGTAGTACCCAGACAATCTGAGCACATGCTCACTGCTTGAGCTATTCTCCTCCATATTTTAGCTATAGAACTTGTTGGAGACTTCATATCTCTCAATTCGGGTATTTGCTTGAAATAGTAACTTCAACTCCTGGAACATCTCATATGGTCCATGACGTTCAAAACGTCTTTGAAGTCCCGATTCTAAGCCGTTTAAGCATGGTGCACTAAACTATCAAGTAGTCATCATAGTGAGCTAGCCAAACGTTCATACCGTCTGCATCTGCTCCTGCAATAGCTCTGTCATCTAGCGGTGCATTAAGGACATAATTCTTCTATGCAACAATGAGGATAATCCTCAGATCACGGATCCAATCCGCATCATTGCTACTAACATCTTTCAACTTAATTTTCTCTAGGAACATATCAAAAATAAAATAGGGGAGCTAAACACGAGCTATTGATCTACAACATAGATATGCTAATACTACCAGGACTAAGTTCATGATAAATTAAAGTTCAATTAATCATATTACTTAAGAACTCCCACTTAGACAGACATCCCTCTAATCTTCTAAGTGATCACGTGGTCCATATCAACTAAACCATGTCCGATCATCACGTGAGATGGAGTAGTTTCAATGGTGAACATCACTATGTTGATCATATCTACTGTATGATTCACGCTCGACCTTTCGGTCTCCGTGTTCCGAGGCCATATCTGTTATATGCTAGGCTCGTCAAGTTTAACCTGAGTATTCCGCGTGTGCAACTGTTTTGCACCCGTTGTATTTGAACGTAGAGCCTATCACACCCGATCATCACGTGGTGTCTCAGCACGAAGAACTTTCGCAACTGTGCATACTCAGGGAGAATACTTGTACCTTGATAATTAGTGAGAGATCATCTTATAAAGCTACCGTCGAACTAAGCAAAATAAGATGTATAAAAGATAAACATCACATGCAATCAAAATATGTGACATGATATGGCCATCATCATCTTGTGCCTTTGATCTCCATCTCTAAAGCATCGTCATGATCTCCATCATCACCGGCATGACACCATGATCTCCATCATCTTGATCTATATCAATGTGTCGTCACATGGTCGTCTCGCCAACTACTGCTCATGCAACTATTGCTATCGCATAGCGATAAAGTAAAGCAATTATTTGGCGCTTGCATCTTATGCAATAAAGAGACAACCACAAGGCTTCTGCCAGTTGCCGATAACTTCAACAAAACATGATCATCTTATACAACAACTTATATCTCATCACGTCTTGACCATATCACATCACAACATGCCCTGCAAAAATAAGTTAGACGTCCTCTACTTTGTTGTTGCAAATTTTACGTGGCTGCTACGGGCTTAGCAAGAACGTTCTTACCTACGCATCAAAAACCACAATGATAGTTTGTCAAGTTAGTGTTGTTTTAACCTTCTCAAGGACCGGGCGTAGCCACACTCGGTTCAACTAAAGTTGGAGAAACTGACACCCGCTAGTCACCTGTGTGCATAGCACGGCGGTAAAACCAGTCTCGCGTAAGCGTACGCGTAATGTCGGTCCGGGACGCTTCATCCAACAATACCGCCGAACCAAAATGTGACATGCTGGTAAGCAGTATGACTTATATTGCCCACAACTCACTTGTGTTCTACTCGTGCATATGACATCTACGCATAAAACCGAGGCTCGGATGCCACTGTTGGAGAACGTAGTAATTTCAAAAATTTCCTACGCACACTCAAGATCATGGTGATGCATAGCAACGATAGGGGAGAGTGTTGTCTACGTACCCTCGTAGACCGAAAGCGGAAGCATTAGCACAACGCGGTTGATGTAGTCGTACGTCTTCACGATCCGACCGATCAAGTACCGAATGCACGACACCTCCGAGTTCTGCACACTTCAACTCGATGACATTCCTCGAACTCCGATCCAGCCGAGTGTTGAGGGAGAGTTTCGTCAGCATGACGGAGTGGTGACGATGATGATGTTCTACCAACGCAGGGCTTCGCCTAAGCACCGCTACGATATGACCGAGGTGGATTATGGTGGAGGGGGGCACCGCACACGGCTAAGAGATCAAGAGATCAATTGTTGTGTCTTTGGGGTGCCCCCTGCCCCCGTATATAAAGGAGTGGAGGAGGGGGAGGGCCGGCCCTCTCTATGGCGCGCCCTAGGGGAGTCCTACTCCCACCGGGAGTAGGATTCCCCCTTTCCTAGTAGAACTAGGAGCCCTTCCAAGTAGTAGGAGTAGGAGGGAAGGAAAGGGAAGGGAAAAGGAGAAGGAAGGAAGGGGACGGCCCCCCTCCCTAGTCCAATTTGGACCAGCCCATGGGGAGGGGTGCGGCCACCCTTTGAGGCCTTTCTCTCCTTTCTTATATGGCCCATTAAGGCCCAATACGAATTCCCGTAACTCCCCGGTACTCCCGAAAATACCCGAATCACTCGGAACCTTTCCAATGTCCGAATATAGTCGTCCAATATATCGATCTTTACGTCTCGACCATTTCGAGACTCCTCGTCATGTCCCCGATCTCATCCGGGACTCCGAACTCCTTCGGTACATCAAAACACATAAACTCATAATATAACTGTCATCGAACTTTAAGCGTGCGGACCCTACGGGTTCGAGAACTATGTAGACATGACTGAGACACGTCTCCGGTCAATAACCAATAGCGGAACCTGGATGCTCATATTGGCTCCTACATATTCTACGAAGATCTTTATTGGTCAAACCGCATAACAACATACGTTGTTCCCTTTGTCATTGGTATGTTACTTGCCCGAGATTCGATCGTCGGTATCTCAATACCTAGTTCAATCTCATTACCGGCAAGTCTCTTTACTCGTTCCGTAATACATCATCCCACAACTAACTCATTAGTTGCAATGCTTGCAAGGCTTATAGTGATGTGCATTACCGAGTGGGCCCAGAGATACCTCTCCGACAATTGGAGTGACAAATCCTAATCTCGAAATATGCCAACCCAACAAGTACCTTTGGAGACACCTATAGAGCACCTTTATAATCACCCAGTTACGTTGTGACGTTTGGTAGCACACAAAGTGTTCCTCCGGTAAACGGGAGTTGCATAATCTCATAGTCATAGGAACATGTATAAGTCATGAAGAAAGCAATAGCAATAAACTAAATGATCAAGTGCTATGCTAACGGAATGGGTCAAGTCAATCACATCATTCTCCTAATGATGTGATCCCGTTAATCAAATGAAACTCATGTCTATGGTTATGAAACATAACCATCTTTGATCAACGAGCTAGTCAAGTAGAGGCATACTAGTGACACTCTGTTTGTCTATGTATTCACACATGTATTATGTTTCCGGTTAATACAATTCTAGCATGAATAATAAACATTTATCATGATATAAGGAAATAAATAATAACTTTATTATTGCCTCTAGGGCATATTTCCTTCAGTGGGACCCAGGTGTCATAGGATGTTTATTAACAAGAGTTTTAATTAGTCAGTTTATCAAAAGGGGCCCGCTAATCAGTGGGATATTAGGTAGGGGGTTAGGTTAGTGCCTAATTAACAGGGTCGGGCCCACCCATTGGTTTTAACCAGCTCGCACTGGTGGTAGCATACAGAGGCGACGGGGGCTCGCCGGACTCGCGGCTCCGGCGACCATTTGGTCAGCCGAGAGCGGTTACAGGAAGAGGGCGACGACGCGAGTCGAGGAGAGGGGTCAGTAGGTGTAGGGGTGGACGGAGAGACAACTTCGGCGACTACCGAGTGGCGGTGGTGGCAGAGCTGCGTCGGGGACCCGGTACAGGCGACCCCAGGACGCATGGGGGGCTCTCTAGAACGTCCGCATCGCGGCACGTCCAGCGGTGGCGGTGGCGTGGCCGGAGATGTCCGGCAGCGACGACGGCGAGGTCCGTGGCGTAGGAGGCTGTAGTAGGGTGGGCCAGGCTGATGCAGGCGTGCGAGGTGCAGTCAGACACACCGGCCAGGCTGGAGCGGTGCAGGGCATCGCGCGGAGGCGGGGCTAGCGGGGGGAGCAGAGGGTAGTAGCGAGCATAGGCGGACGGCGGGGCGCGCGTCCGACGCGGTGAGTGCGTGCAGGTGCATGGTGACCGGGAGGGACGAGGATAGGGAAGGGGCGCGTGCTCACGTGCGGTGCCGGGACGACGGGCGGCGAGGGTCGGTGAGGACCGGCGGGGAGGAGATGATGACGGGGCGGTCCGGTGGGGAGGCGGCGCCGGCGAGGTAGAGGCGGGGCAACGGGCGGCGGCGCCAGCGGTGATGCGGTCGGGGAGGTTTGCCCGATCCAGAACGTGGGGGAGTGGGGGAACGAGAGGGGAAGTGGGGCAACGAGCTATAGGGTTCGGTCAGGGGGGTATGTGTAGGTCGGGGTGGGCCGGTTTGAGCGGGCCGACAGGAGTGGCCAACTGGGCCGGTTGGCCCCCGAGGGGGGGTCTCTCTCTCTCTCTTTTATTTTAATTTTAATTTTGTTCTGTTTTGTATCTTATTTTTACTTTTCTATTTTCAATTATTGTTTGAATAGCTTTTAGTTTTGTAAAATTATAAGGCCAGTACCTAAATGGAGGTTGCAAATTAGCCCACTGCCACAATATATTTTGGTATTTAAAACATTTAGTTCGCATTTTTATAAATTTCAAAAGAGCATTTACAATAGGTTTAGCTGCTGTTTTATTTATTTTAGTGCATTTGAATAACTTACAGAAGTGTGGTTTCTTCACCATAATTACCTATGTATTATTTGGCACAACCCGAACATTTTAGTTTTAATGTTTGAAAACTTTCATCATTTGACTTTAATTCATATTTGAATTTGAATCGTTTTGAACTAACGCGAGATTATCATCAGTAACCGAGGTGACGTGGCATCATTAACATAGGTTCAATGTATCTTAATTATCCGGGCGTCACATCTACGAAGATCTTTATCGGTAAAACCGCATAACAATATACATTGTTCCCTTTGTCATCGGTATGTTACTTGCCCGAGATTCGATCGTCGGTATCATCATACCTAGTTCAATCTTGTTACCGGCAAGTCTCTTTACTCGTTCCGTAATGCATCATCCCGCAAATAACTCATTAGTCACTTTGCTCACAAGGCTTATAGTGATGAGCATTACCGAGAGGGCCCAGAGATACCTCTCCGAAACACGGAGTGAAAAATCCTAATCTCGATCTATGTCAACTCAACAAACACCATCGAAGACACCTGTAGAGCATCTTTATAATCACCCAGTTACGTTGTGACGTTTGATAGCACACAAGGTGTTCCTCCGGTATTCAGGAGTTGCATAATCTCATAGTCATAGGAACATGTATAAGTCATGAAGAAAACAATAGCAATAAACTAAATGATCATAGTGCTAAGCTAACGGATGGGTCTTGTCCATCACATCATTCTCTAATGATGTGATCCCGTTCATCAAATGACAACACTTGTCTATGGCTAGGAAACTTAACCATCTTTGATTAGCGAGCTAGTCAAGTAGAGGCATACTAGGGACACTCTATTTGTCTATATATTCACACATGTACTAAGTTTCCGGTTAATACAATTCTAGCATGAATAATAAACATTTATCATGATATAAGGAAATATAAATATTAACTTTATTATTGCCTCTAGGGCATATTTCTTTCATTCTCCCACTTGCACTAGAGTCAATAATCTAGATTACATAGTAATGATTCTAACACCCATGAAGTCTTGGCGCTGATCATGTTTTGCTCGTGAGATAGGCTTAGTCAACGGGTCTGCAACATTCAGATCCGTATGTATCTTGTAAATCTCTATGTCTCCCTACTTGACTTGATCGCGGATGGAATTGAAGCGTCTCTTGATGTGCTTGGTTCTCTTGTGAAATCTGGATTCCTTTGCCAAGGAAATTGCACCAATATTGCCACTAAAGATTTTCATTGGACCCGATGCACTAGGTATTACACTAGATCGGATATGAACTACTTCATCCAGACTCCTTTATTTTCTGCTTCCGAAGCAGCTATGTATTTCAGAGCACGCAGAGGATGGGCGCGACTCCAGCTGTAACATCCCAATTTTTCAATTTGGATGTTATACATAGGTCATCATATGCATACCATATTTTATTTGCATTTTGGGTTGTGATCCTAGAAATACAAAGCAACTCAAGGACCCAAGGAGAGAGTTGGGGATTTTTCATATTTTCATATTTGAATTTTCTCAAATTTGAAAAAGGGATCATTTTGATATTAATAATTTTTCTCTTTGAAATATTTCCAATATTAAAAATAAATGAGAGGAGATAAAATGACTTCTCCAAAATCAGAGGGGAATATTGGAGGAAAAAATATATTTAAAATAATAAATATTTTATTTGGGATTTTATTGCTATTTTATTTGAATTAGAAAATTATGCATTTTTCAAAATTGCATTTTAGGCCAGAAAATGTTCACTTTGTTCTAAATATTTTATTTAGACGGTGAAAATTGTTTTTGGCATTTTTATTTTTTTTTATCTTTTATTAGAATTTTTGTTTTCGGCGAAATTTATTAAAAAAACGTTTCGGACCGACTGGGCCGAAGGCCCAGCCGGCCCAGTCCGCGTCGCCGCCTTCCTCCCGAGCGGAGGAGTCCCGCCGCCGTCGGCCTAGTCCGAGGCGGACTCCGCCTCCCCGCCGCCTTGCCCCCTCCCCAAGCCGGCCGACCCCCCCCTCTTTAAATACCTTCGCCCCGGCCCCCTCTTCACCCCAAGCCGCCGCCGCCGCCCCAAGCCGCAGCAACCGCAGCACCCCGCCACCGCGCCTACCGCACGCCGTCGCAGCCGCAGCCACCGCCGCCCGCATCGCCGCCGCCGCAGGCCGCCCCGTCTCGCCGGATCCCGCCGTCGTTGCCACCGGCGACTTTCCCCGGTTCACCGGTAAAAACCACCCCGGTTTTTTTGGTTTTGTTTTAGATTGGTTTTATTTTAGGGTTAGGGTCTTTTCTCGGTTTTCTTCGGTTTTGCTAATTAGCGAACGTTCGCCCGAACGCCTCTGTTCGCGAACACGTTCGTTCGTTTGTCTCTGACAACGAACGTTCGTTCGGTAATCTTTTTCTTTTTATTTTATTTTCGGCCAGGGACCTATCCACGATTATTTTTATCGTAGATTAGCCCCTGATCTTCAAACACTCACAACTTTTTAACCGTTCGTCCAAATCCAGTGAAACCAACGCCAAAATCTTTGTCTTGAACCCCTCTTTCCATTTAACCAACTTGAACATGATTTTGACAATTTAAAATTTGGTTGCAAGCATATTTGAATTTGAACTTCTTTTGATCATAGTTTGAGTTTCGTAGCTCCGATTTGATTGATTCTGTTTGCAAATTGAAGCTCTTCAGTTGAACTTTCAGTTTGGACTTTCTCATCTGAGTTTTACCTTTGCATTTATGCTTGAGTGCTTATGTATGCTATTGTTTGTTTGCGATAGAGTTTCCGAAGTGCGAAGCGTGCTACTACGAGTCTCTAGGATTTTCAGATTATCGGCAAGACAAGTAACACTTTGATCATACTTTTCATACCCAGTTTTTATCCATTAGTCTCAATCCTCAAACACTGCATGGTTAGGACTTTAATACTTGTGGGTACCGGGAAGTAGTGATGAGGTAGTACCTATTGCCTTTATTTTCAAACTCTGGGAGTTACTTCTACGTTATGCTTATATTTGCAATGCTATGCTCGTAGACGTGGTTTGGTTTGAGTGATCCATGACAGATGTGAGAGTTTTAATTGATGGTTAAACTTAAGGTGGCTACTTTAATACACATCTGGGTGGATTGGTTGAGGCACCCTGGAGCACCCAGTGGTTGTTTGGGCACCTGGAGCAATCCAGTGTTGTCCTGGGATATTCCGGAGTACCCATGTGATCATCCTACAGTTTGCCACCCAGACTCAAAGGGATCATAAGATTATTTATGCTGGAAACTTTCGTGTGCAGCCACAAGCCATTATGGGCTCTGGCATAGTTGACTATGTTGTGTGACCTCTTTCAGTGGTAGGCTAGCAGATGTAGGGATGTATGTGGTTCTGACGCCCGGATAATTAAGCTATAGTAATTCCCTGCTAATGATGCCACGTCACCACGGTTACTGTTGATAACCTCACACTAGTTTAAAACGGATTCAAAATTCAAATTCAAAATATGGCAAACCACAAAAGTTTTCGAACATCAAAACTAAATTGTTCGGGTTGTGTCAAATAATGCATAAGTAATAATGGTGAAGAAACCTAAATTTAATAAAAGGTTTAAGTGTTCAAAATAATTAAAACAGAGGTTTAAACATTAAAATAAATGACTTTTGAATTTTATAAAATATTAAACTATTTTAATTCGGGTTGAGAATTAATGTGACAGTAGTATATTTAAAGGTATTAACTTAGGTACTAGTGATAATTTTTATAAACCTAAAATAAAAGGAAACTAAATAAAACAGAAAAGAGAAATAAATAAAAAAGGAAAAACTACTAAAAAAACATAAGGCCCCTGCCTTTCCCCTGGGCCAAGCCGGCCCAGCTCCCACGCACCAGGTGCTCCCTTCCCTGTTCCTCGAGCGCACCCAAACGTACCCGTGGTCGCCGTCGCACCCTCTCACCGGCAGCGTCGGGAGGGGATAAGGGCGCCACGCCCCGACCCCTCGATCCCATTCCCCCACTCGCTCACCACTCCCCTCGCTCTCTCCACCTCTCCCTCTCCATCGATCTCGAGAGGAGGCCGACGCGGTCACCGCCGTGCCCGCTTCGATCCCGCGCTCAACAGCCATCCCTCGTTGCTCCGCAGTGCCCATCAGCTTCGTCCTGCTCCCCTACACCGCCCGCGCAATCGGGCTCGAGCCGGGCGCCTCTCCTTCGAGCGGGGCAAGGACGTCTTCGATCCTGAGTCACCGTCGTTTTCGCCGTCATCTTCGGCGTCAGCGAGCCTCCCCCGAGCCTGCCTTTGCACCCCTACAGGACGCTGTGAGCCCCCGCTCCTCCTCTCTCCCGTTGCTTCCTTGCCTGCGCCCGTTAGATGCCCCAGCCGCCGTGCCCAACGAGCTCCGGTCCCGTCCACGCTGCTGACCGTCGCCGTTGCCACCGATGCCGGCCACCCCAGCTTTCCCCACTGGTACCTATAGACGCGCGGCACTGCGGCCGTTCGATAGGACCAGGCGGCGGACCAAATGGTCGCCTGCACGACGATTCCAGCGCGTCGCTGCCGTTCCGAAGGTCGTTGGCACTCCCACGCGTGCTCTGCCTCTCCCGCAGCTGTGCCCTTACGCCCGCGTCGGCCGTCGCCCGCGCGTCCGCCCGGACGGCGCCCCGCTACCCTGACGCTTGTTGCTGCTGCTCTCGATTGCTGCTTCTACTGCTGCTTGCCCTGCTGCTCGCTCCGCCGCTCTGAGCAGCCCGTGCGGATGCCGCGCCGCTCGCCTGCGAGCGCCACTGCAGCCGGCCACCGCCACCGCGCCATGCCTCGCCTCCTCCCTCTCTTTGCTCTGCTCCGGCCTGCGCCCGCGTCCCGCCGCGCCATGGCCACGCCTCACCCCGCGCCTCCCGCAGCCAGCGCCCCGCTTCCGCTCGCGCCGCTCGACCGCGTGGCCTCCCACACGCGCCGCCGCCCCCCCCCCCCCCCCCCCCCCCCCCCCACTGCCCCGCCCGGCGGGCCTCCCCGTCGCCGGTGGCCTCGTCCCGCAACCGGGTGGGTTCGGCCTCCGACCCGGGGCAGCGCCCGTAACCGCCCGCATCTCGTACGCCCGCTCCAGTGGCCTTCTGTGCCACTGGCAGCTGGGGCCCCTCCCCTTATAAAAAAAAGAGAAAAGTTTTATAAATAAAATAAATAATAAATAATATATTTAATTAATTAGGAAGTCAATTAATTAACATAATCAACTTAGTTAACTACCCTAATTAATGGTTAATTAGCTAATGAGAATATGACAAAGGGCCCCACCCCCTGTTGACCAGTCAAATGTTGACTGGTCAACTGGGCCCTCTGGCCCACTTGTCATCCTCTGTGTACACTTCTGTGTACACAGAGCTGGGTACCCATAGCGATTTATTATTTAATTTCGAATTAGTAAAAATAGCAGAATATTATTAAAACTTTGAAAAATCATAAAAAATAATCCGTGACTCGGATGAAAATGTTTTCTACATGAAAGTTGCTCAGAACGACAAGACGAATCTGGATATGTAACCCGTTCGTCCGCCACACATCCCAAACATAGCAAACACGTAACTTTCCCCCTCCGGTTCATCTGTCCGAAAACGCGAAACACCGGGGGTACTTTCCCGGATGTTTTCCCCCTTCGCCAGTATCGCCTAGTACTGCGTTAGGTCACCTCTACCACAACGTATTGACGCGTCTTGCTTTGTGTTACAATTGATTGCTCTGTTATTTATTGTGTTCCCCCTCCGTTACTTCTTTCCGGTAGGCTCCGAGACCGTTGCCGATACCCCTGTGATCGACTACATCGTTGACGACCCCTCTCTCTTGCCAGAGCAACCAGGCAAGCCCCCCCTGATCACCAGATATCGCCTACTCTTCTCTATACTGCTTGCATTAGAGTAGTGTAGCATGTTACTGCTTTCCGTTAATCCTATCCTGATGCATAGCCTGTCCTTGCTACTACTGTTGTTACCTTTACCTGCAATCCTAATGCTTAGTATAGGATGCTAGATTATCATCAGTGGCCCTACACTCTTGTCCATCTGCCATGCTATACTACTGGGCCGTGATCACTTCGGGAGGTGATCACGGGTATATACCATATACTTTGCACTGTTACATTACCTGTGGTACTGTTCGGAGTTGGGGGCTGAAGGGACAGGTGGCTCCATCCCGGTAGAGGTGGGCCTGGGTTCCCGGCGGCCCTCGACTGTTACTTTGTGGCGGAGCGATAGGGCAGGTTGAGACCACCTAGGAGCGAGGTGGGCCTGGCCCTGGTCGGCGTTCGCGGATACTTAACACGTTTAACGAGATCTTGGTATTTGATCTGAGTCTGGCCACTGGCCTATACGCACTAACCATCTACGCGGGGACAGTTATGGGCACTCGACGTCGTGGTATCAGCCGAAGCCTTCGTGACGTCAGCGACTGAGCGGCGCGCGCCGGATTGGACTAGAACGCCTGCTAGGCTAGGTCTGCTTCCGGCCGCCCTCGCAACATGCAGGTGTGCAATGGCGATGGGCCCAGACCCCTGCGCCATAGGATTTAGACCGGTGTGCTGACCTCTCTGTTGTGCCTAGGTAGGGCTGCGACGTGTTGATCTTCCGAGGCCGGGCATGACCCAGGAAAGTGTGTCCGGCCAATTGGGATCGAGCGTGTTGGGTTATGTGGTGCACCCCTGCAGGGAAGTTAATCTATTCGAATAGCCGTGATCTTCGGTAACAGGACGACTTGGAGTTGTACCTTGACCTTATGACAACTAGAACCGGATACTTAATAAAACACACCCTTCCAAGTGCCAGATACAACCGATGATCGCTCTCTAACAGGGCAACGAGGAGAGGATCGCTGGGTAGGATTATGCTATGCGATGCTACTTGGAGGACTTCAACCTACTCTCTTCTACATGCTGCAAGACGGAGGCTGCCAGAAGCGTAGTCTTCGACATGACTAGCTATCCCCCTCTTATTCCGGCATTCTGCAGTTTAGTCCACATAAGATACCCCTTTTTCATTTGATACCAATGCATACATATGTAGTGTAGCTCCTTGCTTGCGAGTACTTCGGATGAGTACTCACGGTTGCTTTACTCCCCCTTTTTCCCCTTCCTATACCCGATTGCTGCGACCAGACGTTGGAGCCCAGGAGCCAGACGCCACCGTTGGCAACGACTACTACTACTTGGGAGGTGCCTACTACTACGTGCAGCCCGCTGACGACGACCACGAGTAGTTTAGGAGGATCCCAGGCAGGAGGCCTGCGCCTCTTTCGATCTGTATCCTAGTTTGTGCTAGCCTTCTTAAGGCAAACTTGTTTACCTTATGTCTGTACTCAGATATTGTTGCTTCCGCCAACTCGTCTATGATCGAGCTCTTGTAATCGAGCCCTCGAGGCCCCTGCCTTGTAATATAATGCTTGTATGACTTATTTTATTTGTAGAGTTGTGTTGTGATATCTTCCCGTGAGTCCCTGATCTTGATCGTACATGTTTGCGTGTATGATTAGTGTACGATTAAACCGGAGACGTCACAGTGGTACTGTCTACCCAGAGTAAAGAGTTAATGCTTCTGAAAGACTATGTCTTGGTCATCCGTTTCTCAAACACCATGTAGTGCGAGAAATTTAACGGAGGAGATCGAGTCTTGTGAGGAAAAGTGCGCAAACCTCTGCAGAGTGTATAAACTAATCATGGTTAGCCGTGTCCCCGATTATGGACATCTTGAGTATCTGGTACTTGAATTATTGATTTGATCTCATCATTCTATTAATTAATTCGTTGGGTTGATGCTTATTAATTTGGGATTGAGTTGGAGAACTTCTCAATGTTTTCAACAAACTTTGTAGTAAATAAAATTTATTCCTTTGTTGTAGGAAAAAAATTAGCTTTCTGTAAAAATAAACATAGAGCCTCCATCAGCCAAATATGCATATAGTTATAGCTGCTACATGTTCATTGCTCTACAGTGTTATTTTGCCAATATATTCCATGTGCTGAGCCGTTTCGGGCTGCAACGTATTATGTTGTAGACTTTTCAAACGAAAAGTAAGGTGTGCTAGGTCGTTGTTTTGCACTCAGCTATGTCGTTGGAATTGATGGACTCACTTTACCTTCGAAGCCTTTCGCCTTAGATAGCCTTCAGCCATATTATTGTAATAAGTACTCTCTTTTGAGATATTCGATATAATAAATGCGTGATTGCAACTTTGTTATAAATCCTTTAAGTACTGTGTGTGTCAGCATTACCGATTCAGGGATGACACTTATGTGTAGATATTTGACCGTTTAAAGTCAGATCGCTTCACCAACCAACACAACGCGTCAGGTAAACACGCAAAGGGAGAAGAGGAGGCCATGAGGCCAGGAAGGGAAGCCCGGGGGCGTCAAACAGTGGACGCTGGGGCCACCAGCGGCAGACTAGTAATATCATAGTGTGTAGTAATTCTCTTTGGCCAAATAATGTAATGTACAAAAGAATGCAATCCAATCCTACGAATCAAATGAGCTGTATCAGGAAAAAGATCTAAGGATTCTAATTCCCCAAAATGTATATTAAGAGGCTGTTCGGAAGTGGTTCAGCTCCTCCGAATCCTCAGCTTCGGCTCCTTCTCCCAAAAAGCTGCTCCTTATAAACGAGCGACCCAGCCATGCCCACTCGAATCGTTTTCACTTGGCGGTGGCACTTCTCTAAATCTTACCAACTCCATAATTTCCCAATTTGAGATCCCGCAAATTGCCGCTCCGCTCCAGATTTGCAACTAGTTCGAGCATTCGGCGGCACACGGCTGGCTCTCGGAGCAGAGTTGAGTGGAAAGTCCGAACACGCTCTAAAAATCTTTTAATCAAAGAAGCCCTGAATTGTACATCTACATGTCAGTTTCTGTTCTTTTTTACCTAGCCTAGATCATTCCTTTCTCCGTTTCTCACTCCCTTGGCAGGAAGGCTTTCATGAACAGACCGGAAGGCTTTCATGAAGTTTCAAGATATAAAAGATATAAACCAAGTGCATATACAAGATATAAACAGATTGGCTAGGCAGCTCTTTTGAGATTACCTGAGCTTTTGGTTGCTTTACATAGCAATATACAAGATATAAACCAAGTGCAAACAAGAGACCACACTGATGGTACACTGCATATGTTACACACAGATGTTGCTAGTATTTACTCGCCTAATTACTAAGCTAAGAACTCCCATAAATTAAACAGATTGGCTAGGCAGCTCCCTAGAAACAAAATTAAATGTGCCAAGCCTCTGAAACCTGCTGCTTCTTAACATCAGCCATGTGATCAACACCACCAATATGAATGTCAGAAATAAAAGTATTTCCATGTCAATCATTAATATCTTGGACCCATTGCAAGCCTGCAAAAGACAGTATAAGAATCATATATAACTGATTTTGACTTGAGAGAGCTACTCTACGTCGCAAAAGGAAGAATGGAATTGACTAAGAGTACATATCAAACTTTCAGCATCTAATAAAAATAAAGTGGAGCTGTCGTACTACAGAAAAACAATCGAATTCCTAGTATTTTAAGAAAAAATTGCTAAAAGGTTGAGTCTGTCCCATTGACTGTCCACCACCATGTCATGTTCCTTTTTTAAAACTTTATAGCAGAGATTCAGAACTACCCAGTGAAATTTCTGTGGGCTTTAGAACAATTTCTACAGTTTAGTTACTTTGCTTTTAATTACACTTATAACAAATGATTATCCCCATTGAACTACACGACAAAAATTCCGTGAAATGAAAAACAAACCTGTTAGTACTGACTCCACTGCTGCATTCGGAATGAATAGTCCAACAATCCGCTGATTGTCATTCGTTGTCACTAAACGGACAACACGTATTCTTTTGTGATTTTGATAAACCTGTTCAATTTCAGAAACAAAGCACAAGTGCATTAAGCAACCACTTCAATGGCACAGCTATCCAGTTCAAGCATAAAATGCAGACAGAAAATCAATCTGCAACTTCATTTTGTTGTGACTTACTGAGCTTCTACTATTACCCTTAGACAAGATCTAGTTGAATTCTGGACGGCCGACGATTGACGTTCATCCATAAAAGCTGTCTTTTCGGATGAAGATATCGAATGATTCCCTATATGGTTCCCTAATGTTGTTTATCACCCAGTTACTTGGTGTGGCAAACTGGGCTTCTACCATTACACTTTGACAAGATTTAGCTGAATTCTTGAGGGCCGATGATTGACGTCCATCCATAAACGTTTGTCTTTTCAGACAGATATCCAATGGTTCACTATATGTTCTCTAATGATGTTTATCACCCAGATACCTGTCAATACTAAGAAAGGTATCTTTATGTGTCATCTCTGCTCTAAATAATGTTCCTGGTACTGAGTGGATATACTACTAGTTAACATGAAACTTGCCACCTTAGCCAGGTTAACCGCAACTTCGTCTAAAATGCTTCAAGTAGCCCACTGCTATAGTTCTTGTCATCATAAATGCACTTATATTGTTGGCTGCTTGTAAGCCAAGTTTCTACTTAGCTTTGTTCCTTCAACGCCATCATTTTCTTTCTTCTGTATGGCTTCACTGAGTTATATACCTTAACCTAAAGGGTGCAGTTCTACAAATATTGTCTAGGTCAATCAGAAAAGCATCGGAGGCAAGATCCCAAGACCCACGATCATACAAGCGCACTGAATTATAGAGGAGCCCTACCACTCAGCGCTGAGGAATAAGTAGCAAGACAAAATGCATGTGAATAAGTGACAGAGTAAACCTGTTTAGCTAGGGCCTTCTCAATTGTGCCCCACACTGGAAGTATCAGACCACCCAAAATGTTAAACTCCTGCAGCCTTCTTCCTACTGTACAGTAGCTCCCAACTTTGCATTTGGATCCATGCATACACTGAAATGAGGTAAAAAGGTGCTTGGTAAGTAATATGCATAGAAGAGGGTAAATGTACACAAGCGTCTGCAATATATGCTCATCCTTCAATTGAACAAGCCATAAGTGGAATGTGGAAAACAAACTTAACCCAGAACTAAGAAAATAAATACAACACAATGAATCCATAGACACAAAGTCACACAATATTATTCACTATACACAGCACCCCCAGAGATTCAAGTGCTGAGTCAGTCATGGAGCTTGAATATCCTTTGGAGGGTTTTGCTCAAATAAATGACAAGAAAAAAAAAGCATGCCCTCCGTTCACAAATATAAGATGTTTTGGATATTCCAATACGGACTACATACGGACTGAAATGAGTGAACACACTCAAATGTGTCTGTACATCCTATTCAGGAAAAAGTTAGAACATCTTATATTTGTGAATACTCCCTCTGATCCATAATTATTCAAAGCACAATTGTATACTGATTTGTAAGTCAAATACTTCCTCTATTCCATAATTCTTGTCGTGGTTTTAGTAATTTGAACTAAAAACACGACAAGAATCATGGAACAGAGGGAGTAATATATATCAAGACCCATGCCAACTTGCACTTCTCTCCGACGTCTCTAAGTCATTATTTCCCTACCTGAGTGGAATGGTTACATAATATTACACCGGATGAATGGCAGGTGAATCAAGTGCAAAGCTCCATGACTGAGGTCATAGGTTTAATCCTCGTCCACACCAGAGTTTTTAGGAAAATGTCATCATGTTAAACTGTTTATAAATCACAAAAAAAATCATCTTACCTGTTTCGATGAAACATCATATTCATCCTGCCAACCTTTGCTAACTTTGTCTATTGATGACACCTTCCTGTACTTGCCCTTCAGTTCACTCAAAGGCATCTCCCTGCAATGGAGCAGCAATAATAAATATGAATTTTGTCTTTCTAGGTTGCTACATGGTGGCTATAGATAGTGATCGTGAAGCAGTATGCTTCTCAAAAAAATCACATAAAAAATGCGCGAGAAAAAAAGTTATGATGAACAGAAAATACCTTAATGCTTCACCAATAGCAGGTCGAATTATCTTGTATATTCCTTCAGTTGAGCTGTGCGTGAACAATATAAACTCGAGTCATCAATCAGATCAAACAGATTTCACATGAAAGGAGAACAAGTAAACACCGCATATATATTTACATGAATCACTCATACACCAAACCGCATTCCAATCTCACATTGTTGCCAATAATGAAATTGACCTTCTAATCACATTTCTTTTCTCAAAGAGTATGTTCTCAAAGCTTAGCTTCCTTGTGGAAGTATCAACGGATCACAGTAAGAACTTGCAAAAAAATGGTACTTTTGAGGGTGCTATAGAACTGGCAAATTTAGCCCCACCAGACAACGATAACCTGACGCAGTTGTGGCGTGGACTGGGCTGCCAGCGAGCTAGCCAATCGACAGGACAGGATCGCCGGATGACATGCTGGTTGAAGCATCAAGAGAAGGAGCCATGTGATACCACCAAGGCAGCTTGTCAAATGAGATCATGCAAGCACTGGTAATCATTTGTCTCCCGTCATGGCATTTCAATCCAGCAAGGCAAAACAGGTAAGGAAGTAACATGTCCCTATGTAGTGGACACACATTGTGACACTTAAGGTAATAGATACAAGGCTACACCAGCGTAGTTCTCTTATAATTTCTCAAAATATGTGTGGCCCCTAGGTCCTACAAGTAATTCTCACCAAAGATGTTATTTTCAAATTTATACCTCTTGCGAAGATTCCAACTTTTCTCATTCCCTCCCGCCATCAATGGAAGGGGGATTTATACTTCTTAAACAATGCAAATATATAGCTCATTAAAATAGCCAAACAATTCAAAGTCTTTGCGTTTTCTCGAAGAAGAAAAATATATATCTTCATCATTCAACACAACATACCCTTCAAGAGCTAGAGTGAAGTGTCTTCTCCCCATCCATTCCCTTTTGGACTCATAAAACCCATCATTAGAAGAACCAGCACCATCATTCTCTCTTCCATCAAGCATTGCCTTTGCCGACTTCACACGTTAACATGTTCATGAAAGAATTCATGCACAAATGATAAATATCACAGTATAGAACAGGTGTTTCTTGCACTTAAATATAACTAGCAATCATGCCCACAATGTTATCAATGAAAGAACAAATGATTGAGCCAAATGTTTCTTCTTACCTCCCAGGTAACTCCCCTATCAATGGTGAAAGTAAACAGTATTGTTGAAGCACCAGACAAGCTATCAACATGAACGGTCTGCAGCAAAACTCGCATTGTGACTTTATGGTTAACAGAAGTAAAAGCTCCTAAGAAAAGGATAAAAAAGAAGCATTACCTTTGGCGGCTCTTTCAATTCAATATTCTTACCCTTAATATCAACAATTCCAGAATCCAGCTGCCCTTCTCTTCGTGCATTGTGAAGGACAACATCAAGTATGCTTATAAAAAGATCAAACAACCTGCTCGTATAAAGTGTTAGCATGCATGGCCAACCAATTATTCAGAAGTCATGCATGAAAACTCACCTATTCTGGATGTCAGGAGCCAATCCCAGAAGGCGGTTAAGGAAGCGAGCAACGTCATGCATATCTGCATCAACAATACGACCAGAAAGCTTCCCTGCAACTTTACCATTGCCTGAAGAAATCATTTAGTGAGACCTTTTTCTAATGACAAGAGATAGAATAGGACATACAAATAGTAAATCATCCTGACTTGCAACTTCAGTTTATGATCATCTGAAGAGTTTATGATCAATCTAAAGACTGACATTTAACATCAGACTCAAATAATTATGCAAGATTACCAAGGACAAAAGATCAAACCTTGTTCTCCCTCCGGTCTTTTTTTTGTTTGCGTTTAACTTCCAGCCCGCATACCAAGGAGAGGAGCGTTCAGCAAAAAAGGACTATTTTGCCCCTGGATTGCTACGGAGGAAACGCTGGGTAGTTACTCTGCGCATGCGAACGATTAGCTCAGCCTGCAGCCTCCAATTCTCGCACCCATGTAGTCCTTGTTACAGTATATGTGGATTGTCTAGCCGTTTCCATCAGTTCGGACTTTTGGTTGCGTTGGCTAGTGCATGAAGCTGCCCCCCTTTGTGTTCAAGTCCTGGCTTTCGCAATTTATCTAAAAAATTGCTGCTGCCCCCCTTTGTGTCCACGTATAGGCCTCTTGAGTCATACGTGAGTTTCACGCGCCGTCGCTCTCTTCCGGTTGCACGTGTTGACTTGTCTTCCCCGTCACACATGAGAGGGGGTGTTACAGTATATGTGGATTGTCTAGCCCTTTCCATCAGTTCAGACTTTTGGTTGCGTTGGCTAGTGCATGAAGCTTAACATGTTAGGAAAGCAACTTATCTTTATTGACGGCCCAAGAGGCATATATATATATATATATTACACATGACTTCAGGTGCAAGGAAACTAAACATAGACTAATAAGGAATCCTAGACCAATACTAATACTCCTTAACAGTCCTCACTCTCTCTCCCCTCCATCTCTCTGCACACGGCTCTCTATGAAAAATCTTCTCTGCATCCGCACCAATCTCTCACCCTGTTGCATGTTCTATGAGCAGCAATGGACGAGGGATATGGGAGAGAGAGAGAGATGGGAATTATTGCGGCTTCGCGTGCGTTCGAAACGGAAGGGATCAGAGGGGTACTATTGGAAAGAGCAGCACAAATATGCTATGGCGCAGAGCATTGCGGGAAAAACGGGATTTTCTTCGATGCAAACAAAAAAGGACCAGAGGGAGTATTAACAACTTATGCCAGGAAAAAAACAGATGAAAGATACTCCCTCCGTCCCATATTAATTGATGCTGAAATGGATGTATCCAGTGCTAGATACATCCATTTGGGCGTCAATTAATATGGGATGGAGGGAGTAGCAAACAGGTGACAAAAATAGGCGGAAATGTAAGCACATTAAGCTTTAAAAATGCATACATACACAATATTCATTTAGCAATGAAAGCATAAAAACAGAAAGGAACCGGGTCTTTAGATAAACATACATATGAAAGCATAAAAACAGAAAGGAACCGGGTCTTTAGATAAACTTACATACTGTGGCATCCCTTATAATTCCAACTGATACTAGAGCAACCTTTGCCTCAGTAATGAATTCTTCGATGCTGGCCTGGTTGTCAGAACACCTCGGAGGAACAACTGGAAAGGAATCCTGGTCACCTTGAAACCGACTCTTAGAATGGTGTATAAGGCATGAAAAAGAGGGGAAATTGCTGAAAAATAACTGTAAGTATACAAACCTGCTCCATTATTCCCCTATACACCATGGTTAGCGCCCTTTTCCCATAAGTGCTATCGTAGTTGAAAGCACTTAGAGAAGGTCCAGCCCTGCAGATGTTGAAATCTAGGGTCAGAAATGTCGATGCTTATTACAAAGTTGGTTGAGACCAGCAAAAACCTGCGATCGCCTTGTGTTAAAGCTCCAAGAGACTCGAGTCTTTTTGCCACAATTGATGCAAATCGCTTTTCACCACCAAGATTTGTAAAAAGAAGCCTACATTTGGGTTTCCAGATCTGTTATTAGGATATGTAACTCATTCTACTGTCTAGATCACAAAAATAGTGTAAAAAAGATATAAATTCAACATGAACTGTGCCAGGACGACCAATATAATTAGTAGAGGGAAACCCTCACACACTGAACAATAACTTCTGCTTGATTATCTCAGCATTTGAGTACTGTGTGATTTATGTTGCGTGCATAGCAATTACTAACCCTGTGAGACCAACAAGTCCAGTGAAATTGTTGTTGACTAGATTTCTCTATAAGGATTCTGGAATCACATTGAAACCATTACAAGACATAATAGATGGTAGACAGGAAATATAGCCTGTCATGCAGAACCTATAACCTCCTAACTTGAACTATTACAAGAAATTATCTGTAGCCTGCATAAGCCTTTTAGAAGGCAACATATTGCATAGAAAACAAGTGCATACTCATTGTTATGCAGATTTGGAAAATATATACATTAATACTGTTTCTAAACATATGCATTAGCAAATCATCAATCGTTCCAGATTCCAGGTGATAAACATCTGCAGTTACATATAATACATCGACAAGTTAATAATTGTTCTACCTATCCTTGTTAGTTGCTTCTATCGCTAAGTGGAAAAAAATCCAATCTAGATCTAACTTTTCATGCAGAAGCAGACAATACCATACAATCTTGATTCTATTCATAGTTTAAAACTTCGTACTGGAATAGAGGATTATAACTTCAGAAACAAAGGTGCAAATTTACAAATTAGATCTACAAGAAAGCCTGGACATATGAATAAACAGCAGACCTATATTGCGGTGCAGATGTTTGATTAGAGCGATGTGTTCTCCCAAACTGCTGTATTGCACGGTCTGCACTCCAGGGGAGTTCTAGTGTTACATGTACTCTCCTTCTCTGCAAATTTTGTTTAAGCATTTTTAGCATCATTACAAATAGATGATTGGTGTAGTTGCAACCGATGGGAAAAATGGAGATACAAAAACCTGGTTTTTTGCCCTTCTGTCAGCATGTAGGGAAACACCAGCTGATCCTGCTTCAGATATAATTGCAATTAGTTTTTTGTCATCCATGAACTGCTGCTTTTCATGCATATTGATCATCTCCATTGAGACTTCTTTCCTACAAGAGACAAATATACACGTATGGGATAGCTGACAAGAAAAATGTAAAACAAATAACATAAGTAAGCTATCTCACGCGTTCCGCGCCTGATAAATAACGCCTTTTCCATCTGAAGCTCTTATTAGCATACCACGTCGTCCAGTTATTTCTGCGACCTTGTCAGGCCCCCCTAGCTACAAAATTCAAATAAAATGGAATGTTCTTAATATGTTATAGCCTAAAGCAGAGAATGGGTTTAATTAAAATCTACACAACATATCCCTTTACACATAAATTTCGAGTTCTAGATATAAGATTTCATCTTCAGGCAAAAACAGATGCCAACAAGGAAGCTCTTCCAGCAATGCTTACTCAAGCAGTACACAAACGGTTTTACATCTCGAACATCCCTTTCTTCTGCTCTGAAATGCAATATTGTAATACCATCCATTACCCTAGCACTCACCATTTATAATAGTTATATACCAAAATATCCAGAAAGCAAGAAACGAAATAGAGAATCATCACACAATCCTAACAGTTCATACTAGAAGAAACCTAGGTAGGTGTATGAGAATATTTGTAATGCTCCAAGGTCTGAAATCTCTAAAAAAAAGGCCAGTCCCCTGCATGGGAACTCGTTAGGACTCAGGATATTGGGCCTCACTTCACCCCAAAGAGTGAGTCCGGAAATACTATGTTAGGATCCAAAGGCATTATATATTGTGGTATGAATTGAATCGTTACTTTATTAGGGCCACATTGGCCACCACTAATTGGGTTGGGAATGACAATCTTTGCAAACATTAGTTGATTCTGAACTTCAATATACAGAAAAGTCCAATACAAGCTCAGAAATTAGAGAGAACAACCAGGATTATGATAATCAACATTACTACGAGAAGTAAGCTAAAATTACCTGATCAATGATATCATCCAGAGGATTATTAGGGAGATCCAAGGAACGTATGACATCCAAAATCTTCAACTTTCTCTCTACTGCGGAGTCATACCTGACAATAAGACACAACAAAGCATTTATAAATCGTGCAGATGATCATAAGCTGATGAGGATTGTGGTTCATCAAATACACGAAATACCTCTTTGAAAAATCAGCTACATTAGCATCATGCTCCATTTCCTGGCCTTCTATCTTCTTACATGAGTAGCATGACCAATCATCAGTCAACATACCAGTCCAAGGTGGTGTCAGACAGCTAGGATGAACACGTAGAGAACAACCAGAGCAATTGAGCAATAGACTCTTCTCCTGAAAATAAAGATATTATTATATCACTCCGTTTTTATTTACACCAAAGTAAACTTTATAAGGTTTGATGAAGTTTATATAAAATAATATGAACTTTCACAATAACAAATATATATGATCCAAAAATATATTCAATGTTATCTAATGGTATTGATTTGGTATTGTGGATGTTAACTTTTTTTGTACAAACTGATCAAAGTCTACTTAAGACAAAGCTGATAAGCAGAGTAAATAAAAACGGAGGGAGTACAGAAGAACTTTACAAGAAAAAACTCAAATGAATTTTCACTTCCACAGACATCATATTCTCCTGCCAACATTCTACAGTGGTTTTGGCATGGTTATCAGTTATCACTAAATACAATATTAAACAGCAAATGGTACTGACAAATATGGAAGAAAGAAGTACGAAAGCAGCCACGGTCATGAGGTTAACTTGCAAAAAGAATGGCACTCCGTGTAACTTAAGAGCGATGATGTCAAAGAATCTGACAGATCTGAATTTGTATTCAACAATATAGATCTGTATGATCCTATTTAACACAAAAGAACCAAATAATAAACAATAAAAGTCACCTCCTCTGAGTTGCAGATTTGACACATGTGGAACTCCTCATCCGATTCTGATGATTCATGGTCTGATGACTCAGCTGAAACATTATAAGTAGAATAACAATTATCAAAAGAATATAAATTAAAAAGTTCAGCATATCTAATCAGAAGTACTCAAGTAGCAATAGCTCTGTCTCAAAATATCACACTATAATAAAGCATTGTTGTGGCTGCTAAAAGCAGCTGTCTCAGCAAGTATAGTTGCAACCTACACAGCCATAGCGGACACGTAATCGATAGCATGTAATGAGCATTAAAGAGATGTTTCTGCTTTCTTGAGTAATCAATTGTTGCATATTTGAATTTTCAAAGGGAACCTTCTTGCACATTTATTATGCATCTTATTGCTAAATACTACAAGGACCATTTTATAGTTATTTCCTTTTCGTATCAGGGGCTTCCCCATCCAGTTGTTTTTTTTTGGGGGGGGGGGGCTCATTCCCATCTACTCATCTTGATTGTTCAGTGTGTGCCTGTAAAGCAACAATTGGTTTATGGTCTACCTGATCAGTGATCAAGATTAAAGAGAAACAGCACAAAGGCAGAGGGCAAGTTCTATGCGAGCACTTTTACACCTCATTATTCATCTTTTCATCCATTACTAGTAAAAGGCACATGCTTCGCATGTCAAAACATTTGCATCTATCTAGCCTCCAAAAGGCGATGCGTAGAGGAAACAGATTAGTAAATGACCAAATGTAATGCTGTCAGTATCATGCATCATTTATATTGCTTGCACCTGCTGTTATTCTCACTTTTTTCTTCTTCCGTTTAGCATCTTTTAGATAGTTCTTGACTTCAGATAGGCCCGGGAGATTCATTTAGGGGGTTAGGACTTAGGACTAAGGAGGGAAATAGAAGGCTTTAGGAGGAATGAAAAATGTCTAGGCTATGGGAGGCTGAACTCCATGTGGCACAGTCTAGTGCAACAGAGGAGCAATCCAAAGGTTAGTAGCGTAAGGATTTGCCAACTCTCCACCACTGGCTCATGTTTGAAGTTATTCCCACACTATATAGGGATATATATTCCACTGTTATACTCATACTGCCTCACACGTTTTAGTTTTTCCGTTCATTACTTCCTTTTTCAAATGTTTATTTCAAGTTACTAAATTTAATTTCTGTAAACATTCCTGAGCATATTACACACACTAAGCACCATCATACACTACCCTGTAGACCTTGATTTCTGATCTTCAAATAGTTAGCAACAGCTGCACCTATAACTTTTACATAGCCTTTGCAGACCCTTGTGTGATAGCATTGAGGGCGAGGCGACATCATAGACACAACCTAACTTTGTGTAATAGCTTTGAGCAATGAGAATAATAGGCTGCTGCCCAGAGTGTCTAACCCACTATCCACCAAGATATTTTAAGTCGGTCAGTTTCTTTCTTCTGTCTAGAGAAAGTATAATCAAGTCAGAGTCCCACAATTTTTACAGATATAAGTGAGTTTTTTTCTATGCTATAAAAAAATCATTTCCTCGTTGTCTTTGAGAATATAGATTATACAAGTATTTTTGGTGATTTCAGTAATTATGTTGTTCCCAATGAGTACATTAACAGCTGTGTCCGATGTCATAAATGAAAGTACTTTCACATGAACAAAACTTGAATTGCTAATTTCCAAAAGTTGCCACGATGTTCCCAGCAAGTATATTGACAGCTGTATCCAGTACAAGAATACATGTTACACAAACAGTTTACATTGAAAGGCTGGTCAAAATCATATTTGTGCTGGCATTTAAATTAATGTTTCAATGCAGCTATGCTATAACAGAAAGTGACACAACCTGGAACTGCACTACTGACTAATAAGCAATAAAAGGTTTGCTACATGGCTGGCAGCTGAGACTATAATCAAGTGATCCCCAAAAAAACTTACATGGAGAATAGTCACCACTATCATCATCGCTCACATCTTCCATCTTTGCTACTTTCCTAACTCGCCCTTTAAAAGATACATCTTGTGCAGAATGCCGCTTACGCTGGATCTCTGTGACTTTTTCTTCACCTACAATAGCTTATATTTAATTAAATAGTAAAGAAGCAGACAACTAGAATAACCAAAAGACCTGAAACAAGATATGACCAAATGAAAATGATTCAGGGAGGACGCAAAATGAAATAATGAAATACCCCTAAACAGGATGCTCCAGTTCCCTAGATGAAAGGGTCACATTCTAACCCATTACTCTGTTTATGCGACTATGTGAGTGATAATGGATATAACTGAAAATGTATAGTTGACCAGTAAAAGGAAATATCACTAGAGTGAGCACTAACTTCTCGCCTTCTAGGTAACAATATTTCATGCATCACACACAGTACTTTGCATGCAACAAGGACTAAAGATGTGGAACTCGGTAAAACCTGGCTAGGGTTAACATGCTAAAACAACTAGCACAAACCTTGCTGAAAAGTATCAGGTTTTGGAGGTAAAGGGTAATTTTCTTCAACCAGCTTCAGAAGAAGCTCCCGGGGACCAGAAACAAAGTCTTCCATTTCAACACCCTGTTTCAAATTTGAAATAATCAAGCAGTCACTTTGTAAGTTGCTACAAACGCTAGAGAGAGAGAGAGAGAGAGAGAGAGAGAGATTTGAGATGTTCAGCAGGAAACATGAACGCACATATTTTGTGACAGCTTCCTCTGTTCGAGCCTCTCCAGTACTCTGAAGACCAATCACCACACATTTGTTCTCAGCCAAAGCCTCCTTAGCCAACTTCACAACAGCAGGGACCTTTGCAGACATGCACATATGCCTGAAGAAACGCTGCAAAAAGTAGCCATCCATTTTATATGAGTAACAGTGTAAGTACTTTTTAGCATGAGAGGCAATTATCTAGGATATTCCTTATGCTATACTGTAAGCTTTACAAAAATAGAAGAGCAAAAAATGACTTTAGAAAACCATGCAGTCATGGAACTGTAAAAGATGCAGAATTGCAAAGGTAATAAAATTCAATGAAGTTAGTTTCCAAAAAATGTAAGGATGCAACACCTGATGACTGGACCAATATAGCCGCCATATTTGATTTGAAACACCTTTCTCTTCTCCAGAGATTTCACCTGCTGACAGGAGCTCAAGGCGCAAGTCCGCCCAGAATTCAGCTGCCTTTCCGTACATATTCTGCATTGTAGATAAAAATAAAGCAACTTTATTGTAAGCTAATAGTCTTTTATGTTAAAAAGTGGACAGAGAGCCTAAAAATCAATTACTTGTTGTAACACATGAATATCATTACAAATAAACATTTTCTCAAACACAAACAAACAACAAGTTGGAATACAAATTATAGAGTTTTACTTTATGGATAAGCAAAAATTGACGGGAAGAAGACATGAAAGTGCAAAGCAACCATACCACCAAAATAAAGCTATAAGACAAATAAATATAGGCTAATATTTTATGGTTTTTACCGTCATTCTTTCCTCAAGAGGAGCCTCCACAGTATCAAAATCTGCCCCCTTATAACTTAGTGTACGACAAACATACATACCCCTGCAAGACATTTAATGAAAGGAGTACTCAATATATCATTCTGATTAAAAGAACATGCATCAGCTAATAGTTCAAACAGATTATAGCAGATGAATTCTACTCCCTCCGTTCCAAAATAGATGACCCAACTTTATACTAACTTTAGTACAAAGTTAGTATAAAGTTGGGTCATCTATTTTGGAACGGAGGGAGTAGTTGATTTCCCATTTATACACAGCACAATTGACACATGGTAATTGGTACCCATTCATATGGGCTCTTCATGTCATGGTGCATGAGATCTGGAAAGACCACTAACCTAGCTTTCATGTCCATGGCAACAAGTTCAAGAGCACCCACACCACCTTTTTCAAGAGCACCTGCATATGTTTGCATAAAGTATTTAGAACTACAACATTTGATAAATTCTACTGGGTTTTACAGCAGTTCCTTCTAAGCATAAGGCATGCAATGCTTCATTAAAATGACTCGAAGAATCCAAAGGGAACACAAAGTAACTGCCTAACATAATCCAACGCAAAACCCAAATACTCACTCACTGTCTTGCAAAGAAAACTGAAAACCACAGAGTGCACTCCAGAAATGATGATTTAGATTAATTAAAGGTGGAGCTTGAATTACTCAAAGCAGCAATAAACCAAAGATACTACCAATGTTCAAGAAAGCGGAAAGCGTAAGCGAAGCGGAAGGCCACAGCTTAGAGCAATGAGCGCTTAAGCGCAGCTTAATCGCACTTAAGCGTTTTTTGAAATTGGCTAGAATTTGACAGATTTTGAATGATATACGCATGAAAATAGGAAGCATGGCACATGGGTAATTGAAGTAGCATCTGAAATACAGTTCACACAATAGCAAATACATATCAGGTTAGCATAGCAAGCAAAATAACAACTAAAATGCAGTTCAGTTCAAATAGACATAACCTAACAGATATCATGTGGACAGAATTTTGCCAAAATATGAAGGAAATAGTTCTTGAACATAGCCTAGCAATAAGATAAATAGCATATTGCCATTATTGCGCAAGCAGACCAGCAGAAGAAGTACAAAAATTGCCAAATTTTGGTCAAATTTAAATAAAAAACGCTTAATCTACCGCTTAGGGCAAAAGCGAAGCGCTTTGCCATCGCTCAGCGCTTAATCGCGCTTAAGCGTCACTTAAAAACGCTTTCTTGAACACTGGATACTACCCAACAACTATATTAGCAGTCTATTTCTAAAACTTCTGGCCAACCAAGTCATTCTTTGCACAGTGAAGTCAGATGATCCTACTGTGTGATCTCAACTATATTACTTTGCACAGCAATAAACTCAAAGCTTGCAGTTGCTATGTTGTGTTATGCAGCTTGTGCTGCACTGCCCAATCTAGTTAGTTAGGAAAACAATTACTTATTGTGCTGTCAACTTAAGCATATGCTTTCAACTAATTGTTACATGAAAGATTCAAGTAAAAGGATAAATCAGTTAACCTAAAAATTGCGGAAAATCCTGAAATGATGTTCCGTCCCCCCAGAGTCCGAGTCGAACCATATAGCCCAAATTCCGTGGTTCTGATGCACCAGTTGCTGAGCAGTAAGCAACACGGGCCTCAGGTAACTTTTCCTGTTATGTCATATAGATGATGTCATAGTATTAATTCAACATGCGTATATCAAATATATATTCTTTAAAACATGACGTACCAATATCAGATGGCAGCAAAATTCAATTAACGCCATCAGTATTACGTGCCTTCACTATTTGTTTATTACGCAAAATTTAAGTTATTAAAATAAGACGAGGATAACCCACGGTAAATGTTGTCAGCTACTTCTGAAAGACATTAAACGTTTAGCATGATATAAATTGCGGGTGAAAACTTAACACAAACGCATCAAAAAAATTGTTCATACTGTGAAAATCAAAAACACGGCATGCAGCGACATATTAAGGTAGATTGCATACTCTTATATTGACTGAACTCTGATGTGTTACGCATGCACACTTAACAATTGTATTTCTTTTCATACTGTGAAAACAATAATACTTAGTATGCAGTAACAGATTAAGCTAGATTGCATACTCTTATATTGAATGAACCCCTAGAACTTGATGAAATCCATCATATCATGGCAATCAGCCCATCAGAAGGCCCTTATTTTTCTAAAAATATTACAAAAGAATACCCTAATGTTCAGATTAGATTAAAAAATGTTAGTATTAAGGATATTTCTAACATTCACAAAGTTGGAAACATAGAGAACAGTGAAGACTTAATTTCCAGCTAGATTATGATTCCGGCCATAAACAAACCTGGATCTCAAGAACTGCTTTACCAGTGCGGGTGGGCTGGCTCCCTGCATCAGGAATCAGATTTTTGGCCTTGTGGCACTGCAAGGAAAAGATAAATTGAGCACAAAATACACTCAGCTATACAGATATGGCTACAAAACAAACGCAGCAGAAAAAAAAAAGATAAAATTCGGCTCTGCTAGTTCTTTCTTTTTACTGCAAATATAAATATCTAGAGCAAATCTGTAGTAAAAAGAAAAAAAACTCTCATTTCCTATGTACAAGAAAATTACCTCATCGAACACTATGAGACCATCAAACTCATGTCCACACCATTGGACTAGTTGCTGCAAACGAGAACGGCCTCTCTCGGATGATGCTATCAAGCTGCTGTAAGTTACAAAAATTACGCCATTCTTTATCCCAATGGCCTTCGAGTCTAGCTTAGAATATGGTAGCTTATTTAAAGGATGCACTGCATAACAAATATAGCAATATCAATTGTAATTATCAGCCATAAATATGAAATGCAAACTTTTTTTTGGCAAAGAATATGAAGCGCAAACTGAGTACACAATACAATCTGCCTAGCAGTTGGAAGAAAAAAGTCAAAAACTACTTTTTGTGGAGAATTTCTCTCAAGGATGCAAATCGCAAATGCCAGGAGTAGTATGATCAAATGTTATCAATACATGATTCTCCTCACAACTTCCTACAAAAAGTCATGTATGGACAGTGCCTGTCGAGATCCTTGGTATTCAAAAAACACTTAATTACCTAAACAGGATAGCGCCAATATTCAGGCAGAAGTCATTGTAAAGCACTAAAGGTTATATATTCTCTTTTATCCAAGGTTCTCATTATCCCTATACTGGACCTTTCTGAGACATGTCATTTTTAGGATCATAAGTTTTCCTAATCCTGATCATAAGATCCTTATGATCGTGATCCTTCTGCGATCCTGCCAATCGTTTGCAAACAAAATATTATGTTTGGGTAATTTATATGCTTCATGTAGTTTATATTTCCGAGCAGGAAAACATATACCAAATACATGCACTTCTATCATCGAGATGCTAGGATTTATTGCTTAAATTTCGCTTGTAGTATTTCAATGTGCCACAGATACCCATTCATACTGTGTGCAGTATTTTAAATTTAGAACTTAATATTTCAAATTTAGAACATAATGAATTCATGCATACTTAACAGGGATGTACATACATACCACATCCAATCACATATAGACAATTTAAAAATATGCAAAATCACCCCCACACAGCCACTGGAAAGGAATGGTGTTGCTCTTCCAGCATGCCACTTGGTGCATCTGGAAGGCACGAAATGCCTTGGCCAGCGCCCATATACGCAGTCAACAGAGGCAAGATTGTGGACGCGGCCTGATGCGACAATCCAACTTTAATTTTCCAAGAATGGTAGTCAATCCATGTGTGTATTGCTTATGCACGTATGGCCTGGTACCCTGGTCCTAGGCTTGTAATTAAGCTCTTCGGTTTTTTCAAAGCATAGAGACGCGTAGCTTTTGCATTTTCTTGAGAAGATACACAGTAATTTCCATGTGGCAAATTGTCAAGTCAAGTCGCCATAGGACCGAATTGGCAACTTCAATTAGTCATGACCAGGCAGCAGATATGAAACAGGTGACTGGGCTACGGTGCTACGGCTACTGCTACAGGGAGTAAGAAGACTCAGAAGAGTTTCAGTTTCGATGACAGGCTCAGGAACAGGTTCCCAGTTCCTGCCAACTATTTGCAATGGGGTATGTATATTTACTATATATCATTTTTGCATTAACTTTATGGATTATTTGGAGTGCGGTATGGTAAATATATGGTCCGTTATGATGCATCTATTGCTAGATTGAAACATATACCGTTTATTAAATTCTACCTAAAATAACAGTCGCACTTAATCACTCCCTGCTAGCATTTTCTAGATAAATGTTGTGTTGTTAAATCCACATGTCAATCCACATACGGTTCAAGATGCTATCATGTAGATCCGCAGGGGTCACACACAGTTGGTGCAATGCAGATGGCATTGACTCAAGGTGAAATGTCATTCAATTTAATAGGTTTCATACCTTGCACGCATTTTGCACCAACATCATCTAAATCTCTTCGAGCATCATACTTCAAGTCAGAACCAACCGATACCCACCTGGAAATCGCAACTAGAAATTCAGCTAAAGGTGTGGTGAAGACATAATGGCAGAAATTCTTAACAGTTCAGCAGAGCATCGACTGGATGGGAATTATTGCCAAAAATCTTACACTGCCTTATGCCTTCCCTGTTGCCAATTTTCCCAGATTAATCCAGCAATTGTCCGGCCCTTACCAACACCAGCACCATCACCAACAAAAAAACCTGCTCTATCACCAGTAGGGAGATGATGAAGGTGCCGCTGTCATACAACAACACAAGGATTTACAAGAGGTGTGATGGTACAAATAAAATAATAGCCAAATCATAGAATGTGAACAAACCTGACAAGCATATACTATTGTCTCGATTTGTAAGCAAGATAATGTCTTAGTTTGATCCAACTCATCCATGATGTTCAACTCATAAGTCGGTTCAGGAGGCTGTACAGCTGACAGCGAAGAAGTCTCTACTACCGGATCCGGATGAGGCAGACCAAGAGATAGTTTGGGAGGCCTCTGGAAAAGTGGAAATACGGGAAATTATAAAGGAATTGGGTATAAAAATAGTAATAACTGCAAGTACTGCAAAGCATTTCCACAAAGTGCAGACTGAGCCATGAAAGTAAATGGAACTCTTACATAGTCAGTGAAAGTTTCGCCGACGGTACCACCTTCATCTTCATCGCGCTCAACATCAATTGCAACCTGTTTGAAAAAATCCCAGTAAGTTTAAGTTTGCGGGCCCGATTATACACCAATGAGGCAGACATGGAGACATTGGATACACCACCAGAGCAACTGAATGTTTATGAGAAATGCCACGGACATTTCGCGAACACTATTTAGCAGGCGCACATGTTGAACAAATGGAGAATGCGACATGAATCAATAAATTGTGTGATGCTAAACTGCTCGACGCATGATGTCATGCCATACCACCCACCAATCAATATACCTCATTGATCTCCTCGGGTGGCTCTGTGGTGGGCAGCCCAATAGGGACTGTTGTCGTGACAGCAACCAGCTGTGGCAGCTGCGGCGTGCCTGGCGGCAACACCGGGAGGAACGTCGGGGGCACAGGGACTGACGCTGGGGGCGCGCCGTTGCTGGCGGCGGTGAGGAAGTTCTGGAGCTTGGAGAGGTCCACGGCGAGGTCGACCCCGCACTGCGGGCAGCGGAAGTTGGCTAGGCCGTGGGGCACGTTGAGGACGGCCTGGCAGCGGACGCAGGGGAGCTGGATCTTCGTGGGGTCCACCCCGTGCGCCTGCGACGTCTGTGACGCCTGCGACGCCCGCTTCCGGGGCTGCGGCGGAGCGGGGAGGGCGGGGGCGGCGGAGGATTTGGGCGGGGAGGGCGTGGAGGAGGAGGGATTGGGCATGAGCTGCGGGGGCAGCCGCTGCGCCATCTGGCACTTGGGGCAGATGAACTCCGTCATGCCGGGGGCGACGGCGAGGACGCCGCGGCAGCCCGCGCAGCGCACCTGGATGAGCGCGGAGGCCGGCGAGGGGGAGGAGGAGCCGCCGGCCATCGGCGGCGAGGGTTTGGAGGGGACAGGGGGGAACGGGGTTGTGCCTGGTGGAATTCGGTCCTCGCTCTCGGGAAGAGGAAGGGGCAACGGGGAGGGGGAGGGGGCGAAACCGAAGCGGCAGCGGAGTGGGTTGGTTGGTCCGTCTGCGCCTAGCCAACAGGCTACAGGCCTATAGTAAAACGAACATTCGAGGGCTCGAGGTTTGAATTTTTGTTTTTGGTATTTGCTCGGGAAGTGCTTTGCATTTGCTACTACTCTCTCCGTTCCTTTTTATATAAGGTCTATTAGTTTTTTGATAAAATTTCACAATATAAGATGCATTTATTCTAATTCCTCGTAATCTTTTTTTATCCCTGTAGAAAAAAGAAAAGTACCCCCTTCATTCCTAAATATTTGTCTTCCTAGTTATTTTAACAAATGACTATATACGAAGCAAAATGAGTGAATCTATACCTAAAATATGTCTACATACATCCGTATGTGGTAATTCATTTGAAATGTCTACAAAGACAAATATTTAGAAACGCGGGGAGTATCTCTCTCCCGATTTTCTATATCTCTCTTTATAGAAAAAGAAGGAAAGTCTCCCTCCTTATTGCATGTATCTCTTTCTTTCAAAGCATAACTGGTTTACTTGCCAGTAATCATCAAATTTGACAAGGGTAATTTTGTACTAACATATCTACAATTTGTTGCCTTGGTCATCGTGCCCAAAAATATACACCTTTGATAAAGGAATGGAGGGAGTACTGTATATAGTTTTGTAGATTGGGCATTTGGGGTATGTAAACTGTATTATTAATTATTAAAGGAAGTTCATACATCTTTCGTTCTCCTTCCGGCTCCACTGAATTAAAGTAATATTTTCTTTTTGACCGCAACCCCATTCAGTTTGGAAAGCGCTGATTCAATCATATCTCTTTTCTTTCTTTGTTATGATGCACTTACGTGTCTCCCAACAGATCCATTGCCTAATAACAAAATCAATCATCAATCAAAAATTGGCCCCAATAATTTCAATCAAAATTGTCTCCAACAGTCCCAGACGATTCACTACCATACATGGAAAATCAATTTATCTTCTATATACATCTATATATATATATATATATATATATATATATATATATATATATATATATATATATATATATATACTACCTAAAAAGGACATAATGTTTCGCTCAACCTTCGTCCGCCTCCATTTCATGTTTGGCACATCGAGAAAACCAGGGGAAAACCTGGCCGCTATAACCCACACATGCACGTTCATCCTCTTTACTCCCTCTACTAGCTAACCGGTCCTGCGTTGCAACGGGACATACATACTCTAGATGGATTATCCACTGAGAGGGAGGAAGAAGATGGCAGTACCTTGCTTGCCGGTGATGCCATGGAGGAAGAGATGGGAAGCAGCCGCCATGAGGGGATGCTGAGTAGCCACCGAGTCATGTAATCGGGAGCAGCTATCGGGAGGGGATGGGGACCAGGCAGGCTACTGGCAACGGAGCTGCTGGAGCGGTGTAGCGCAGTGGCTAGCGTCGATGAGGACTTGGCCAGCCGCCAGCCAGGTCGGGAGGGGATGGGAGGAGCGGGAGGGGGCTCGAGGAGGGTCGAACCCTAACTATTGAGGAGCGGGATGGGCTGGGAGGGGTTACAGGCCTAAATTTGGGGCTTTCTTTGCCCATCAGTTAATGGGCCAGTAGCGATTAATCGGTATGGCAACCGATTATATCGGTGTGATGGGCCAGTTAATCGGCCTGACGAGTTATCGCGACGAATAGGTGCTATTCTGGTCGACCACTCTACGACTAGCGATTAATTGGCCATCAACTGATTATTGGATGAATTATTTGGGTTCAACATCAATTGTGTCTCATATATACTTTTACCCACTGGCACCACCTACGCAATCCAATCTCACTACATATGTTAGTGGCCCATACTTGGTAGCAATCGTAAGAAGATTTAGTACTATCAAATGGTATACACTGATGGATTAGGCAAGACACTTGGTCAGATATTTTGTTTCCTTTTAACATGGGGAATCTGAAGCTAGGAGTATATGTTTAAATTTGCCAAACGAAAAAAGGATTAGTTTCCATATTACTGCGAGATCCTACGAATTCGGGATATGCACGGGTGAGAAAACAACAAGTGTTTTTAGCACATTACAGACACGAGCGCTCATACATACGCGCATACACTCACCATTATGAATGCACACACGCACACCCTATCCCTATAAGAACCTTCGAAAGACTAGACCGGCATATCATATTGAGATTTACGAAGTCACCGTAGGTGCCTCGTCATCGACGGGAACGTCTCCTCCCACTAAAAGCGCATTGCCGAAAATACTGAAATAAATTCAGGAATAATGTGAGCACCAAGACTTAACCTGGTGGGTTCGGGATACCACTTTCCCTCTAACCATCCAACCACAGGTTGGAAACAAGTGAATTGAGGGAGGGAATGAGTAGGACAAGGAAAGTAAAGTACTATTTGGTTTAGATTATTTCAACTTACTTTTTTTTTATTTTGTATGTAGCATTGCTTGAGATTACAAAAAAATCTACAAGAAACAAGAGGGCGTGGAGAGGGGAAACTTCAACATAGGGAGCCGGGGGAAGAGGTGAGGTGAACGTACCAACTCCTGACTATATATACAATTGCCCGTGCATTGCAACGGGGCATACACATTCTAGTGTTTCAACAACAATCATGTCCGACATATATATGTTACACCCACCATATTTTGTGTAAGATTTGATTTGAGCATGGTTAGGGGAAGCTAAGGACATGTTTGATTTAGTTGAGGTTTTGGTGGAAGGCAAGAAAAGTTTTGATTCGGTTGAGATTTTGGTAATATTTCTTGATTTGATTGAATGCATGATATGATTTCGGTAGGATTTGTTTGAATTAATGCAGAACATGGTCTCTAGTAGGACAAGGAAACACTAATGCATATTGCTGCTAACGCGACACTACAATCAGAAACCCTTCTATAAAACTGTGTGCGATGCATTAATCGCAAACGGTGTTGTAAGAAAACCGTCAAAAATGATACGAACTGTTTGCGGTGTGATAACCAACAAGTATACACTACTAGGGAAAACCCTAGTAGTAGCGCGGGTTTAATGCCCACTAGTAGCGCGGGCTGCCGCGCTACTAATAAGGCGCTACAGCTATTACTTAGCAGTAGCGCGTGCGACACGCGGTACTGCTAAGACACGTAGCGGCAGCGCTTGTTCTCTCCCGCGCTGCTGCTAATCTAGCTAGTTGCAGCGCGTTTACTATCCATCGCTACTAGTATTCCTTTTTTCATTTTTCATTTTTAGTGTATTTATATGTCGTTATACAAATTTTGATACAATACCAATTATGAGGTTTATATCATTATGTCCATAACAGTGTGTCAAATGAAGGTGGATTAGGTTCAAGTGGAGGCAATATGTGGTGCATGTTAAAAGTATACTACTAATCCAAACTTGATCTAGTTTGAACTAGTAGTACTTTCGATGTGCACCACATGTTGCCTCCACTTGAATCTAATCTGCTAGCACAAGCTATTTAATCATCATCATAGTCATTACCACCAACAGTATTTATTTAATCATCATAGTCATAGTGTAGCACATCATCATTCGATCAAACTCATTCTAGCTAGCTAATCACCACCAACACTAGATGCGGTAGCTATCTAATCACCGCCAACACTAGCTAATAATAATCATCATAGTCATTACCGCCAACACTAGCTATTTAATCATCATAGTCATAGTGTAGCACATCATCATCTTCAAACTCATTTCTAGCTAGCTAATCACTCCTGCTGCTCTCTCTCAGGTAAAATAATATAAAACATGTGTAGCTCTCCTCCTTCATCAAGTTGGAGCATGCAGATGAACCTGTCTCCTAATCGTGGGCTGCGCTTCTGATTGCTGCCCCTAGTACTTCTCTGCGCTCCTCCATCACAAATTTGGTCCAGTCTTTCACTATTAAGCATTGCTCGCTATTAGAAATCCTGAATGCACTAAAATGCACTGTAGGATATCTTGACCGTAAGTTAACAATACTCATGGTACCTTTAGTCTCGATCCCATGAGGCACAACATTCATCGGGAGTCTCTATTGAAGAACATCGTATAGTAACATACTTAGAAATGAAGTTTAGCTTAAAAAATAATGTATGCAAAAGATGCACTGAGGACACATAGTAAAAATTTACCATCTTTCCTAAATAGATGTGACTATAGTTCATTACGAACACTATTGGTCGCATGTTTTCAGTACTAACATTTCTAAGTGCAGGAAGAAAATTTGTCTTGACAGTATCAAGATCCTCAAGCCATGAAATATAATGACTTAGCTCCTCGCAGTTTAGTTCAGCCCCGGGATAGTAGTAAGTCCTGTCTACCAAGCGCTGGACATGTTTGCTTGAACGGAAATAAGCTGACAATAGAAATTAGTTGTCAACTATTTTTGAATAAACAATATCAAAGACATAAATATGGTTGAGAAACTGACATAATGGTATAACTGGAGGCGTTTGCACATCGACCCAGATGTCGATATTACCTTCAATATCATCTTCCGGACGTATATCAAAGGTGATAACCATATCAGGCTCAAATGCATAAGTCTTGCATAGTGCTCGCCAAGTTTTGCATCCAAAATAGGTGTAGTCGTCTGCGTTGTATAATTTTGCGTGGAAAATACAACCATGCTCTGTCTTCAAGTAAACTTTCTTTGCCTCCATAGTACCACTGAAACATATCTTATCCAAGACAAAAACTCTTGTATGGCAGGCGATACGCTAGTAAAATAGTAAAAAAAAATAATTTATAAGTTGAAGCAAATGAAGTAGATGTCATGCTTAATTACGAAAAAAGACTTGTCGTTGTGACTTACTATATCCACTTCGAAGTTCACGTCCAGCTTGATGCTGAAGCGCCTATCATCATCTAGGAAGATTCCGTCGCACAGGTCGTGCTCGTCTTCGCAGTATTTGCAAATACCAAAATCTTTTTTGTTGTCAGACATTTCCTATGTTCATAGTTGAAACATTAATTGAAAATCGATCGAAGACAACTACCAGGATACTCAAAATATCTTATAGGACTCATATTGACATGAGCATTCAATAAGCAAAACCAAATCGTAAAATAAATAAGTATTCAAATTAGCATGCATTCAATAAGCAAAAGTAAATCATCTCATGCGTCCGTACATCGTCGAATATTATCACTAATACATCCCAAATAGTATCATACATATAACATCACTAATACAACTAAAAACCTAGCGCACGACGGGTATCGGCGCGGGTGGTGGACACCCAAAGAGAAGGAACCATCACAGGAATCATAGCTCCAGTGAGATCCCTGGAGAACCTGTGCTCCAACGCAAACAAGCAGCGACGAACGTGCGCATCCTCCTCACTGACACAGTGACGCACCACCTCCGCGGGGTCCTCGAGCCTCTGGACCGTCATTGGCCCACGCGACCGCCACCAAAGAAGGTTCGGGTCAACGATAGGCTGGCTCCTCACCAACCTGCGCCCCCGGTAGTTAGCGCCTCCCAATACCACCCCGGCGGAGCCCAGTCCCGGACATGGCCCATCTGGTGACGCAGGTGTCCTCCGCCGACTCGACGACGAGGATGCGGGATAGGCATTGTCGACGTCGATGCGGGAAAAATTGCTTTGACTAAAAAAATAACAACAAATGTGACATGTTCAACTAGTTCTATTATTTCAACTAGTTCTTACGATTAAATCTAGTCAATTAATTCTATACCTAATAAAATAAATAATGACATAAAAAAGGCCTATGCTTTGCAGGAATGTTGACTCCTTCCCGGTGCGGCAAATCCCGGGCACTCGATATGTCCTAGTTTGTAGCACAAGTCATGCCGAAATTCACGGAAAATTTTGGCATGACTTCTACGAAAAAGTGGACAAATCAAGAACCTGAAATTTGCCGGAACAGAAATGAATCAACATTCCGGCAAAACATAGGCCACTCGACTTCATTCCCTGGAAACAACAAAGCCACTTGGGCACAATTGAACCACTTCAATAATGGAATATGCAAATGAACATCAATGACATATATCATATAACAACAATCTTGTTTTTTGTTTACATAGCAACAATTAGTTTAACCAAGTTTTTGAAAGAAAAACAATTCTGTTTTTTTGAATGAAATTACTGTTTAGGCATTTTCATAAAAAATTGCCCTAGCTAATTTCCTTAAAAATTTGCTAATCATTTTTCCTAAATGCTAAAAAATGCCTACTTCCCTAAAAAAATCTAGGGTTCATATGAACATCAACACAGCATCAACACATATATGAATTGCCCTAGTAGAAAGAGAGGAGGGTAGGGGAGAGGAGAGGCAGAGCCTTACGGTGACTGCGGTGACGGAGGGGCAGGCGGCGTCAAGGATGGGGTCGGGGCTCGGGCGCACGGCGAAGGGCGGCGTCGATGTCGGGGTCGGGGGAGGCGTCGAGGTTGGGGTCGGGGCGGCGTCGAGGGTGTGCGGCGGGCGGTGGCGGTGGTGAAGTTGAGGGCGGCGGCGGGTGGCGGCGGTGAGGTCGAGAGCGGCAGGGCGACAGCGGCGATGGAGCAGTTGGGGGAGAGGAGGAAGTGGAGGGGAAGGACTTAGCAAAATTTTGAGCCCGCGTGGTCGGGGGTTAAGTCAAACTAGCAGCAGTGCGTTTTGCCGGAACGCGCTATAGCTAAGTTAGCTATAGCGTGTCAAGCGAAACGTGCTACAGCTATTCCTTTCTGTTTTATAATATCAATAGTGCTTTGCCCTGAAAAAACGCTACTGCTAAGTCTAAGCATGTAAAAACTTCAAATATATACATTGGTCATCATTGATCTTTTTGTGTAGAATCTAAATAGTCAACATGAATCCTCACAATACCTGTATAGGCACATGTGAAGATTCATATTGCAGCCACAAATCCTACACATATAGTTCAATGGAAACCAAGTGCTCGAGATAGTTTGAGAAGTAACATATTTAAGGTGGTAAACACCTTGTTCGCTTAACAGTATGGGACTAAACTTAATTAGGTGCAATACTTAGCAGTAGCGTGTTTTGAGGAAAAATGTTGCTACTAAGTAAATTAGCAGTAGCGCGTCCTCGGAAGGGCGCTACTACTATATCTAGCCTAGGGGCAACGTCGTGGCAATTATAGTAGTAGCGCTTGTTTCACCTAGACCGCTACTGCTACCGTGCTATTAGTAGCGCGGTTTTCTGAAGCTCGCTACTGCTAATTAGCAGTAGCGTCTGTTTTTAGACCACGCTGCTGCTAAGATTCTGTGTATAAGGTTTTCCCTAGTAGTGATAGGAGATCGCAACAGTTTTTGAGGGTAGAGTATTCAACCCAAATTTATTGATTCGACATAAGGGGAGCCAAAAATATTTGCAAGTATTAGCAGTTGAGTTCTCAATTCAACCACACCTGGAGAACTAAATATGTACAACAAAGTGATCAATAGCATAGTAATATGATAGTTTGATAGCGATAGTAGCAATAGCAACAGTAATGGTAGCGGTAACAGTAGTAGTTTTATAGCAATTGTAACAGCAACAACAGTAGTAACTTAGTAAAGATCAATATGAGAAAGTCGTAGGCATAGGATCGATGATGAATAATTATGTTGGATGACATTCATCATGTAACAGTCACAACCTAGAGCGACACAGAACTAGCTTCTATTCATCAATGTAATGTAGGCATGTATTTGTATATAGTCATGTGTGCTTGCGATAAGAACTTGCATGACATATTTTGTCTTACCCTCCCGTGGCAGCGGGGTCCATAAGGAAACTAAGGAATATTAAGGCCTCCTTTTAATAAAGAACCGGAACAAAGTATTAACACATGGTGAATACATGAACTCCTCAAACTACGGTAATCACCGGAAAGAATCCCAATTATTGTCACCTTGGGGTATGCGGATCATAACACGTAATAGATGCGTATAACTTACAAGATTGGATCAAGAACTTAAATATATCCATGAAAACATAAAGGGTTCAGATATGAAATCATGGCACTCGGGCCCTAGTGACAAGCATTAAGCATAGCAAAGTCATAACAACATCAATCTCGGAACATAGTGGATACTAGGGATCAAGCCCTAACAAATTGACTCGATTATATGATAAATCTCGTCCAACCCATCACCGTACAGCAAGCCTACAGAGAAATTACTCACTCCTGGTGGTGAGCATCATGAAATTGGTGATGAAGAAGGGTTGGTGATGATGATGGCGACGAATCTCCCCCTCCGGAGCCCGGAACAAACTCTAGATCTGGCCTCCCAATGAAGAACGAAAGGTGGTGATGGCTCCATGTCGTAAAACGTGATGAAACTTCTTCTCTTATTTTTTCTGAAAATAGGAATTTATAGGCTTGAAATTAGGGTCAGCGGACCCACGTGGGCCCCATGAGGCACCAGGGCGCGCCCAGGGTGGCTCGTGGGCCAGTGGTGGGTCCCCTCCTGTGGATCTTGGCTCTAGTATTTTCCATATATTCCATAAAAATCTCCAAAAAGTTTCGTCCAATTTTGAGAACTTTTATTTCTGCACAAAAACAACACCATGGTAGTTCTGCTGAAAACAGCGCCAGCCCAGGTTAGTTTCATTCAAATCGTACAAATTAGAGTCCAAAACAAGAGCAGAAGTGTTTGTAAAAGTAGATACGACGGAGACATATCAACTCCCCCAAGCTTAACTCATTGCTTGTCCTCAAGCTAGCAATTCAGTTGACAAACTGAAAATGATAAAGAAAAACTTTTACGAACTCTTTTGTTTTTGTATCAGTATATAAGCTTAAATAGTACCAAGGTTTTCAGCAAATATCATAACTAACCATGCAAATGATAGCTCTTACAAATTATATTCATTTGTATCAATGGCGTAATCAACTAGCGAGCAATAATAACATATCTCAAATGCCAACACTTTGTCAAAACAACCCTTTCTGAGACCGCAAAACAGAAATGCAGAGCACCTCCAAAGTTCAAGCAGCGACTAAACATTGTAATTCATGGCAGAAAAGACCAAGTCATGATGCACACAGTATTAACTATACACAATGCATAAGAATGACAATAGTGCTCTCAGGACTAGTGCTTGATTGAGAAGGTGATGACTCAACAATAAAAATAAATAACATAAAACTAAATGGATAAGTGATGTCTACTACGCAAATTTATTATTGTAGACACGTGTTGGGCCTCCAAGTGCAGAGTTTTGTAGGACAGTAGCAATTTTCCCTCAAGTGGATGACCTAAGGTTTATAAATCCGTGAGAGGTGTAGGATGAAGATGGTCTCTCTCAAACGACCCTGCAACCAAATACAAGAAATCTCTTGTGTCCCCAACACACCCAATACGATGGCAAATTGTATAGGTGCACTAGTTCGGCGAAGAGATGGTGATAAAAGTGTAATCGGATGCTAGAAATATATTTTTATAATCTAAATAAATAAAAACAGCAAGGTAGCAAATAGTAAATGGGCACAAAAACGATATTGCAATGCTTGAAAACAAGGCCTAGGGTCCGTACTTTCGCTAGTGCAATCTCTCAACAATGCTAACATAGTTGGATCATATGATTACCCCTCAAAGTACAACAAAGAATCACTCTCGAGTTCCTATTAGCGGAGAACAAAAGGTAGGAATTATTTGTAGGGTGCGAAGCCACCTCAAAGCTATTCTTTCCGATCGATCTATTCAAGAGTTCGTACTAAAATAACACAAAGCTATTGTTTCCGTTCGATCTATCCTAGAGTTCGTACTAGAGTAACACCAAAGCATATTCATATTCATAATACTCAATCCACACAAAGAACTACAAGGAGACCCCAAAGTTTCTATCGGAGAAAAGATAATAAAAACGTGCATCAACCCCTATGCATAGATTACCCCAATATCACCGCGGGAATCCGCAAGTTGAGTGCCATAACGTATATCAAGTGAATCAATAAGATACCCCATTGTCACCTCAAGTATTCATACCGCAAGATATACATCATGTGTTCTAAAATCTGAACATTCAATCCGACATGACAAAACTTCAAAGGGCAAAAATTCAATTCATCACAACAAGAGTATAGAGGGGAGAAACATCATATGATCCGACTATATTAACAAAGCCCATGATATAGATCACCAGAGAGAGAGAGAGAGAGATTAAACACATAGCTATTGGTACAAACCCTTAGCCCCGAGGGTGGACTACTCCCTCCTCATCGTGGTAGTCATCGGGATGATGAAGATGGCCATCGGAGATGATTCCCCCCTTTGGCATGATGCCTGAACGGGTCTAGATTGGTTTTCAGTGGCTACGGAGCCCAGCGGCGGCGGAACTTCTGATCTAGGTTAACCCCGAAGGGTTTCTAAATATTTGGGAATTTATAGTGCAAAGAGGGTGTACGTGAGGCCACCGAGGTGGGCACAACCCACCTGGGCGCGCCAGGGGGCCCTGGCGCGCCCTGGTGGGTTGTGCCCCCCTCGGGGCACCCCATGTGCAGCTCTGGCCCATAAAAAATCCACAAAAATTTTCACGGTGTTTGGACTCCGTTTGATATTGATTTTCTGCGATGTAAAAAACAAGCAAAAACAACAACTGACACTGGGCACTGGATCAATAGGTTAGTCCCAAAAAATGATATGAAGTTGCTATAAAAATGATTGTAAAACACCCAAGAATGATAAAATAACAGCATGAATACTTCATAAATTATAGATACGTTCGAGACGTATCAGCATCCCTAAGCTTAATTCCTACTCGTCCTCGAGTAGGTAAATGATAAAACAAATAATTTATGAAGTGTGAATGCTAGCAAAGTGCATAAGTTTGATCAATGATAATTTCAATCACTTTTCCTAGCATCATAACAACAATTCTTTCTTATGAAACTTCTCATGTTATAGTGGCTACCAATTCACATGTTAAGGTTTAAACAATGAATTCTCTTGAAACTCAACAACCTATGTTCTTATTCATCAATCAATTGCAATTCAACTTATTCAACAGAGTTTAAGTAAGAGCTCCACATACTCAACCATCATATAGTCTTCTATGATTGCTAACACTCACCTTGTACACATGAGCAAAACGTTTCAGCCGGACACATAGAAAGATAGAGCCTTATAATTTCGCCTCCCAACGTATTCACCTCAAGGGTGATGTCAACAATAGTAACTCATGCTACCCATATTCAACTAGATATATGTTCCTAGATATTTCCTCACCACATGATGCTTGCCAAAAGAGAAAAATAAAAAGAAATAGAGAGAAGAACTTTGACTCTTTGCATAAAAGTAAATACATAAAAGTAAAAGATAGGCCCTTCGCAGAGGGAAGCAGAGGTTGCCATGAGCTTATTTGTTTGTATGCCTCAACCCCTTAGTGCAAAAGAACGTCACATTATATTGCCCCTTATGACAACAACCTTTATTATGCAGTCCGTCGCTTTTATTACTTTGCCATCACAACGCTCAATTTTCTCTTACACTAAATGATCTCACACTTTTAGAAGCAATTTTTATTGCCTTTTTGCACCGATGACAACTTACTTGATGGATCTTGCTCAATCCTTAGGTAGGTATGGTGGACTCTTGAAAATAAGATTTGGGTTTAAGGGTTTTGGATGCACAAGTAGTATCTCTACTTGGTGCGGAATTTTTGGCTAGCAAAGATGGGGGCAAGCACCACATGTTGAAGGATCTATGACAATATAACTTCTATGTGAATATGAACAAACATAAACCATTACGTTGTCTTCCTTGTCCAATGTCAACAATTTTGGTATATAATATTTTGATGGGGGCTCACAATCACAAAATATTTCCATGATAGTGTATTTATATGTGAAAGTTCTCTTCCTTATACTAATTATTCGTGAATTGCTTGTATGACCAATATCATGATTGTCAAGCCTCAAAAGATTTCACTTTCTAAACCCAATGTGAAGCTACCACTAGGCATGATATGATTCCAACTTCATGACATTCAATTTATTCAACAATTTACTCATAGGATATAAGCGAAGCACAAGAGTAAATGACATAGAAAAGAGCTTCATTGACGGGATGTGAATGCCGCTTACTTAGCCTCTCTGGCAACTATCTGAGGACTCTATTATATTTAAAAACTTTCAAATCTAAGTATTTTATTAAAACAACAAGCAAAATGAAAATAAAATTACATTCTAAGAATAGCACAACTCATATGAAGAAGCAAAAACTTAGGCTCAACCGATACTAACCAATAATTGTTGAAGAGGAAAGGTGGGATGCCTACCGGGGCATCCCCAAGCTTAGATGCTTGAGACTTCTTGAAATATTATCTTGGGGTGCCTTGGGCATCCCCAAGCTTGATATTTTGCGTCTACTTAGTTCCTCTCATATCACGGTTTTCCTAAATCTCAAAAGCTTCATCCACACAAAACTCAACAAGAACTCGTGAGATAAGTTAGTATAAACCAATGCAAAAACCTTATCATTCTCTACTATAGAAAATGACTAAAATTATTATTTAACATTGCATACTAAATGCCTCTGCATATTTAATACTCCTATCCTCAAATAGAATCATTAAATAAGCAAACATATGCAAACAATGCAAACATAACAACAATCTGCCAAAACAGTACAGTCTATAAAGGATGCAAGAGTATCAGTACTTATTTAACTCCAAAAATTATGAAAATTTAACACACTGTAGAAAATTTATCAAAGCTCATTTGAAAAAAGTTTCAACATTTTATCACATTCTGACTTTTCTAGGGAATTTTTGCAACAGCGGTAAACTTTCCGTTTTTAAACAGCAACATGTATACTTGCAAAATAAGCATGGCAAAGGCTATCATTGCTACTTTTATTGAAATAAAAGATGAAAAACATCATTCTAAATAACAGAAATCAAATCCTAACAAAATAAATTGATGCTCCAAGCAAAACACATATCATGTGACGAATGAAAATGTAGCTCCAAGTGAGGTTACCGATAATGTTGGAGATAAAAGAGGGGATGCCTTCCGGGGCATCCCCAAGCTTAGTTGCTTGGATATTCCTTGAATATTTACTTGGGGGTGCCTTGGGCATCCCCAAGATTAGGTTCTTGTCACTCCTTATTCCCCTCGTATCGATATCTCACCTAAAACTTGAAAACTTCAATCACACAAAACTTAACAGAACTTTGTGAGATAGGTTAGTATGATAAAGAGCAAACCATTCCACTTTTGGTACTGTCACAGACAAGATTCATAATTGTTCTCACACAATGCTTACTGTAGCATATAATTTCTACAATTTATATTGAGCAATATAAGCCATAGAAACTAGAAAACAAGCTAACTATGCATTGAAAACAGAATCTGTCAAAAACAGAACAGTATGTAGTAATCTGCACTCAAACCATACTTCTTCGACTCCAAAAATTATGAAAATTTAGGACCACCTGAGAAATTTGTATATTAATCTTTTGCAAAAATATTCAACTCAAATTCACTCTTCTGTTAAAAACTAGAATTATTTTCGTGAGCGTAGAAGTTTCTGTTTCTCAGCAAGATCAAAGCAACTATCACCCAACAAGATCCTAAAGGCTTTACTTGGCACTTTATTGAAACAAAAGCAATAAAACATGATTACTACAGTAGCCTAATCATGTGAACATACAAAAACAGTAGGTAAAAGTGTTGGGTTGTCTCCCAACAAGCGCTTTTCTTTTATGCCTTTTAAGCTAGGCATGATGATTTCAATGATGCTCGCATAAAAGATAAAGATTGAAACACAAAGAGAGCATCATGAAGCATATGACTAGCACATTTAAGTCTAACCCATCTCCTATGCATGGGGATTTTGTGAGAAAATAACTTATGGTAACAAGAATCAACTAGCATAGGAAGGCAAAACAAGCATAACTTCAAAACTTTCAACACATAGAGAGGAAACTTGATATTATTGCAATTCCTACAAGCATAAGTTCCTCCCTCATAATAATTTTCAGTAGCATCATGAAGAAATTCAACAATATAACCATCACATAAAGCATTCCTTTCATGACACGAAAGCATAGAAAACTTATTACTCTCCCCATAAGAAAATTTCTTCTCATCACTAGTAGTGGGAGCAAACTCAACAAAATAACTATCATGAGAGTGAAAATTAAAATCATGATGACAAGTTTCATGGTTATCCTTATTCTTTATAGCATACATGTCATCACCATAATCATCATATGTAGCAACTTTGTTGTCATAATCAATTGAAACCTCTTCCGAAATAGTGGATTCATCACTAAATAAAGTCATGACCGCTCCAAATCCACTTTCATAATTACCACAATAAGATTGAACACCCTCCAAAATAGTGGGATCATTACTTCCTAAAGTTGACACTCTTCCAAACCCACTTTCATCAATATAATCATCATAAATAGGAGGCATGCTTTCATCATAATAAATTTGCACATCAAAACTTGTGGAACAAAATATATCATCTTCATCAAACATAGCATCCCCAAGCTTGTAGCTTTGCATGTCATTAGATCATGGATATTCAAAGAATTCATATTAACAACATTGCAATCATGCTCAACATTCAAATATTTTGTGCCAAACATTTTATTGACTTCTTCTTCTAATAACTGAGCATAATTTTCTGAGCCATCATTTTCAAGAAAGATATTATAAAGATGATCAATAATATGATGCAACCTCAATTCCATTTTTTGTACTTTTCTTTTTATAAACCAAACTAGTGATAAAATAAGAAACTAAAAGATTCAATTGCAAGATCTAAAGATACACCTTCAAGCACTCACCTCCCCGGCAACGGTGCCAGAAAAGAGCTTGATGTCTACCGTTTATATTGAACGGTGGAGCTGTAAGTTGGAGCAATTCTAAACAAAGCGTCGTGGCGGGATCTATGTGTGAAGCGGAGTACATAGCCGCTTCAGAAGCAGCAAATGAAGGAGTCTGGATGAAGTAGTTCATATGCAATCTAGGTGTCATACCTAGTGCATCGGGTCCAATGAAAATCTTTTGTGACAATACTGGTGCAATTGCCTTGGCAAAGGAATCCAGATTTCACAAAAGAACCAAGCACATCAAGAGACGCTTCAATTCCATCCGGGATTAAGTCCAGGTGGGAGACATAGAGATTTGCAAGATACATACGGATCTGAATGTTGCAGACCCGTTGACTAATCATCTTCCACGAGCAAAACATGATCAGCACCAACACTCCATGGATGTTAGAATCATTACTGTGTAATCTAGATTATTGACTCTAGTGCAAGTGGGAGACTGAAGGAAATATGCCCTAGAGGCAATAATAAAGTTATTATTTATTTTCTCATATCATGATAAATGTTTATTATTCATGCTAGAATTGTATTAACCGGAAACATAATACATGTGTGAATACATGACAAACATAGTGTCACTACTATGCCTCTACTTGACTAGCTCGTTGATCAAAGATGGTTGAGTTTCCTAGCCATAGACATGAGTTGTCATTTGATCAACGGGATCACATCATTAGGAGAATGATGTGATTGACATGACCCATTCCGTTAGCTTAGCACTTGATCACTTAGTTTACTGCTATTACTTTCTTCATGACTTATACATGTTCCTATGACTATGAGATTATGCAACTCCCGATTACCAGAAGAACACTTTGTGTGCTACCAAACGTCACAACGTAACTAGGTGATTATAAAGGTGCTCTACAGGTGTCTCCGATGGTGAACGTTGAGTTGGCATAGATCAAGAATAGGATTTGTCACTCCGATTGTCGGAGAGGTATCTCTGGGCCCTCTCGGTAATGCACATCACTGTAAGCCTTGCAAGAAATGTGACTAATGAGTTAGTTACGGGATGATGCATTATGTAACGATTAAAGAGACTTGCCGGTAACAAGATTGAACTAGGTATTGAGATACCGACGATCGAATCTCGGGCAAGTAACATACCGATGACAACGTATGGTGTTATGCGGTTTGACCGATGAAGATCTTCGTAGAATATGTAGGAGCCAATATGAGCATCCAGGTTCCACTATTGGTTATTGATCAGAGACATGCCAGTGTCATGTCTACATAGTTCTCAAACCCGTAGGGTCAGCACGCTTAAAGTTTTGTGACGATCGGTATTATGAGATTATATGTTTTGATGTACCGAAGGTAGTTCAGAGTCCCGGATATGATCACGGACATGACGAGGAGTCTCGAAATGGTCGAGAAATAAAGATTGATATATTGGAAGCCTACATTTGGACATCGGAAGAGTTCTGGGTGAAATCGAGATTTTACCGGAGTGCCGGAGGGGTTACCGGAACCCCCTGGGGGTTAATGGGCCTTGTTGGGCCCTAGTCGAGAGAGAGAGGGGCCGGCCAAGGCAGGCCATGCGTCCCCTCCCCCTCTGGTACGGATTGGACTAGGAAGGGGGGCAGTGCCCCCTTTCCTTCTCCTTCTCCTTCTCCTTCTCCCCCTTCCTTTCCCCCTCCTAGTAGGAGTAGGAAAGAGGGGAGTCCTACTCCTACTAGGAGGACTCCTCCTCCTGGCGTGCCCTACAGGGCCTGCTGGCCTCCCCCCTTGCTCCTTTATATACGGGGGCAGGGGGCACCCTAGAACACACAAGTTGATCATTGATCTCTCCCAGCCGTGTGCGGTGCCCCCCTTCCACCATAATCCACCTCGGTCATATAGTAGCGGTGCTTAGGCGAAGCCCTGCGTCGGTAGCTTCATTAACATCGTCACCACGCCGGTGTGCTGACGAAACTCTCCCTCGAGCTCTACTGTATCGTGAGTTCGCAGGACGTCACCGAGCTGAACTTGTGCTGAACGCAGAGGTGCCGTACGTTCGGTACCGAGGATCGGTTGATAGTGAAGACGTATGACTACCTCAACCACGTTGTCATAACGCTTCCTCTTAATGGTCTACGAGGGTACATGGACAACACTCTCCCCTCTAGATGCTATGCATCACCATGATCTTGCGTGTGTGTAGGAATTTTTTTGAAATTACTACGTTCCCCAACAGTGGCATCCGAGCCAGGTTTATGCATAGATGTTATATGCATGAGTAGAACACAAGTGAGTTGTGGGAGATACAAGTCATACTTTGGTTCGGCAATATTGTTGGATGAAGCGGCCTGGACAGACATTACGCGTACGCTTATGCGAGACTGGTTCTACCGACGTGCTTTGCACATAGGTGGCTGGCGGGTGTCAGTTTCTCCAACTTTAGTTCAATCGAGTGTGACTATGCCCGGTCCTTGTTGAAGGTTAAAACAGCACTAACTTGACGAACTATCGTTGTGGTTTTGATGCGTAGGTAAGAACGGTTCTTGCTCAACTCGTAGCAGCCACGTAAAACTTGCAACAACAAAGTAGAGGACGACTAACTTGTTTTTGCAGGGCATGTGGTGATGTGATATGGTCAAGGCATGATTCTATATTTTATTGTATGAGATGATCATGTTTTGTAACAGAGTTATTGGCAACTGGCAGGAGCCATATGGTTGTCGCTTTATTGTATGAAAGGCAATTGCCATGTAATTGCTTTACTTTATCACTAAGCGGTAGTGATAGTCGTAGAAGCAATAGTTGGCGAGACGACAACGATGCTACGATGGAGATCAAGCTGTCGCGCCGGTGACGATGGTGATCATGACGGTGCTTTGGAGATGGAGATCAAAGGCACAAGATGATGATGGCCATATCATATCACTTATATTGATTGCATGTGATGTTTATCCTTTATGCATCTTATTCTGCTTTGATTGATGGTAGCATTATAAGATGATCTCTCACTAAAAATTTCAAGGTACAAGTGTTCTCCCTAAGTATGCACAATTGCAAAAGATCGCCGCGCCGACACCACGTGATGATCGGGTGTGATAAGCTCAACGTTCTTATACAACAGGTGCAAGCCAGTTTTGCACACGCAGAATACTCGGGTTAAACTTGACGAGCCTAGCATATGCAAATATGGCCTCGGAACACTGAGACCGAAAGGTCGAGCATGAATCATATAGTAGATATGATCAACATAGTGATGTTCACCAATGAAAACTATTCCATTTCACGTGATGATCGGTTATGGTTTAGTTGATTTGGATCACGTGATCACTTAGATGATTAGAGAGATATCTATCTAAGTGGGAGTTCTTAAGTAATATGATTAATTGAACTTAAATTTATCATGAACTTAGTACTTGATAGTATTTTGATTGTCTATGTTGTTGTAGATAGATGGCCCGTGCTGTTGTTCCATTGAATTTTAATGCGTTCCTTGAGAAAGCAAAGTTGAAAGATGATGGTAGCAATTACACGGACTGGGTCCATAATTTGAGGAGTATCCTCATTGCTGCACAGAAGAATTACGTCCTGGAAGCACTGCTGGGTGCCAGGCCTGCTGCAGATGCTTCTAATGACGTTAGAACGTCTGGTAGAGCAAAGCTGATGACTACTCGATAATTCAGTGTGCCATGCTTTACAGCTTAGAACCGGGACATCAACGACGTTTTGAACGTCATAGAGCATATGAGATGTTCTAGGAGTTGAAGTTAATATTTCAAGCAAATGCCCGGATTGAGAGATATGAAGTCTCCAATAAGTTCTACAGCTGCAAGATGGAGGAGAATAGTTCTGTTAATGAACATATACTCAGAACGTCTGGGTACCATAATCACTTGAATCAACTGGGAGTTAATCTTCCTGTTGATAGTGTCATTAACAGAGTTCTTCAATCACTACCACTAAGCTACAAGAGCTTCGTGATGAACTATAATATGCAAGGGATGGATAAGACAATTCCCAAGCTCTTCGCAATGCTAAAGGCTGTGGAAGTAGAAATAAAGAAGGAGCATCAAGTGTTGATGGTCAACAAGACCACCAAGTTTCAAGAAAAAGGGTAAAGGGAAGAAGAAGGGGAACTTCAAAAAGAACGGAAAACAAGTTGCTGCTCAGGACAAGAAACCCAAGTCTGGACCTAAGCCTGAGACTGAGTGCTTCTACCAAACAGACTGGTCACTGGAAGCGGAACTGCCCCAAGTATTTGGCAGATAAGAAGGATGGCAAAGTGAACAAAGGTATATGTGATATACATGTTATTGATGTGTATCTTACTAGAGCTCGCAGTAGCACCTGGGTATTTGATACTAGTTCTGTTGCTAATATTTGCAACTCGAAACAGGGACTACAGATTGAGCGAAGATTGGTTAATGACGAGGTGACGATGCTCGTGGGAAATGGTTCTAAAGTCGATGTGATCGCCGTCGGCATGCTACATCTACATCTACCTTCGGGATTAATTTTAGACCTGAATAATTGTTATTTGGTGCCAGCGTTAAGCATGAACATTATATCTGGATCTTGTTTGATGCGAGACGGTTATTCATTTAAATCTGAGAATAATGGTTGTTCTATTTATATGAATAATATATTTTATGGTCATGCACCCTTGAAGAGTGGTCTATTTGTGTTAAATCTCGATAGTAGTAATACACATATTCATAATGTTGAAGCCAAAAGATGCAGAGTTGATAATGATAGTGCAACTTATTTGTGGCACTGCCGTTTAGGTCATATTGGTGTAAAGCGCATGAAGAAACTCCATACTGATGGACTTCTGGAATCACTTGATTATGAATCACTTGGTACTTGCGAACCATGCCTCATGGGCAAGATGACTAAAACGCCGTTCTCTGGAACAATGGAGCGAGCGACAGATTTGTTGGAAATCATACATACTGATGTATGTGGTCCAATGAATATTGAGGCTCGTGGCGGGTATTGTTATTTTCTCACCTTCACATATGATTTCAGTAGATATGGGTATATCTACTTAATGAAACATAAGTCTGAAACATTTGAAAAGTTCGAAGAATTTCATAGTGAAGTGGAAAATCATCGTAACAAGAAAATAAAGTTTCTACGATTTGATCGTGGAGGAGAATATTTGAGTTACGAGTTTGGTCTACATTTGAAACAATGCGGAATAGTTTCGCAACTCACGCCACTCGGAACACCACAGTGTAATGGTGTGTCCGAACGTCATAATCGTACTTTACTAGATATGGTGCGATCTAGGATGTCTCTTACTGATTTTACCGCTATCATTTTGGGGTTATGCTTTCGAGATGGCTGCATTCACATTGAACAGGGCACCATCGTAAATCCGTTGAGACGACACCGTATGAACTATGGTTTGGCAAGAAACCTAAGCTGTCGTTTCTTAAAGTTTGAGGTTGCAATGCTTATGTGAAAAAAATTCAACGTGATAAGCTCAAACCCAAATCAGAGAAGTGCGTCTTCATAGGATACCCAAAAGAAAATGTTGGGTACACCTTCTATCACAGATCCGAAGGCAAGATATTCGTTGCTGAGAATGGATGCTTTCTAGAGAAGGAGTTTCTCTCGAAAGAAGTGAGTGGGAGGAAAGTAGAACTTGATGAGGTAACTGTACCTGCTCCCTTATTGGAAAGTAGTTCATCACAGAAATCTGTTCCTGTGATTACTACACCAATTAGTGAGGAAGCTAATGATGATGGTCATGTAACTTCATATCAAGTTACTACCGAACCTCGTAGGTAAACCAGAGTGAGATCCGCACCAGAGTGGTACGGTAATCCTGTTCTAGGGGTCATGTTACTTGACCATGAAGAGCCTACGAACTATGAGGATGCGATGATGAGCCCAGATTCCGCGAAATGGCTTGAGGCCATGAAATCTGAGATGAGATCCATGTATGAGAACAAAGTATGGACTTTGATTGATTTGCCCATTGATCGGTGAGCCATTGATATTAAATGGATCTTTAAGAGGAAGACGGACGCTGATAGTAGTGTCACTATCTACAAAAGCTAGAATTGTCGCAAAAAGGTTTTCGACAAGTTCAAGGTGTTGACTACGATGAGAGTTTCTCACTCGTATCTATGCTTAAGTCTGTCCGAATCATGTTAGCAATTGCCGCATTTTATGAAATCTGGCAAGTGGATAAACAAAACTGCATTCCTTAATAGATTTATTAAAGAAGAGTTGTATATGATGCAACAAGAAAGTTTTGTCAATCCTAAAGGTGCTAACAAAATATGCAAGCTCCAGCGATCCATCTTTGGACTGGTGCAAGCATCTCGGAGTTGGAATATACGCTTTGATAAGTTGATCAAAGCATATAGTTTTATACAGACTTGCAGTGAAGCCTGTATTTACAAGAAAGTTAGTGGGAGCACTACAGCATTTCTGATAAGTATATGTGAATAACATATTGTTGATCGGAGATATGTGCATAAAGGAGTGTTTGAAAGGAGTTTTTCAAAGAAAGACCTCGGTGAGGCTGCTTACATATTGAGCATCAAGATCTATAGAGATAGATCAAGACGCTTGATAAGTTTTTCAATGAGTACATACCTTGACAAGATTTTGAAGTAGTTCAAAATGGAACAGTCAAAGAAAGAGTTCTTGCCTGTGTTACAAGGTGTGAAGTTGAGTAAGACTCAAAACCCGACCACGGCAGAAGATAGAGAGAGAATGAAAGTCATTCCCTATGCCTTGGCCATAGGTTCTATAAAATATGCCATGCTGTGTACCAGATCTATTGTATACCCTACACTGTTTTTGGCAAGGGAGTACAATAGTGATCTAGGAGTAGATCACTGTATAGACGTCAAATTATCCTTAGTGGAATAAGGATATGTTTCTCGATTATGGAGGTGACAAAAAGGTTCATCGTAAAGGGTTATGTCGATGCAAATTTTGACACTGGTCTAGATGACTCTAAATCTCAATCTCGATACATATTGAAAGTGGGAGCAATTAGCTAGAATAGCTCCGTGCAGAGCATTGTTGACATAGAAATTTGCAAAATACTTACGGATCTGAATGTGGCAGACCCGTTGACTAAACTTCTCTCACAAGAAAAACATGATCACACCTTAGTACTCTTTGGGTGTTAATCACATAGCGATGTGAACTAGATTATTGACTCTAGTAAACCCTTTGGCTGTTGGTCACATGACGATGTGAACTATGGGTGTTAATCACATGGTGATGTGAACTATTGGTGTTAAATCACATGGCGATGTGAACTAGATTATTGACTCTAGTGCAAGTGGGAGACTGAAGGAAATATGCCCTAGAGGCAATAATAAAGTTATTATTTATTTCCTTATATCATGATAAATGTTTATTATTCATGCTAGAATTGTATTAACCGGAAACATAATACATGTGTGAATACATAGACAAACAGAGTGTCACTAGTATGCCTCTACTTGACTAGCTCGTTGATCAAAGATGGTTATGTTTCATAACCATAGACATGAGTTGTCATTTGATTAACGGGATCACATCATTAGGAGAATGATGTGATTGACTTGACCCATTCCGTTAGCATAGCACTTGATCGTTTAGTTTATTGCTATTGCTTTCTTCATGACTTATACATGTTCCTATGCCTATGAGATTATGCAACTCCCGTTCACCGGAGGAACACTTTATGTGCTACCAAACGTCACAACATAACTGGGTGATTATAAAGGTGCTCTACAGGTGTCTCCAAAGGTACTTGTTGGGTTGGCATATTTCGAGATTAGGATTTGTCACTCCGATTGTCGGAGAGGTATCTCTGGGCCCACTCGGTAATGCACATCACTATAAGCCTTGCAAGCATTGCAACTAATGAG
>NC_053023.1:660300190-660319823 GCF_003073215.2 Triticum urartu | reverse complement strand
ATCTGCCTAAACAGGACAGTCTGTAAAGAATGCAGCAACATCCATACTTCCCTAGCTCCAAAAATTATGAAAGAAAATTCCCACTGTAGTAAATTTATCAGAGCTTAATATGCAAAAGGTTTCAACATTTTATCACATTCTGAATTTTCTAGGGAATTATTGCAACAGCGGTAAACTTTCTGTTTTCAAACAGCAACATGTATACTTGTAACATAGGCATAGTAAAGGCTATCAATGCCACTTTTATTGAAATAAAAGATGCAAAACATTGTTCTAAATAACAGCAAGAAAATCCTAACAAAATAAATTGACGCTCCAAGCAAAACACATATCATGTGGTGAATAAAAATATAGCTCCAAGTAAAGTTACCGATGAACGAAGACGAAAGAGGGGATGCCTTCCGGGGCATCCCCAAGCTTAGGCTCTTGGTTGTCCTTGAATATTACCTTGGGGTGCCTTGGGCATCCCCAAGCTTAGGCTCTTGACACTCCTTATTCCATAGTCCATCGAATCTTACCCAAAACTTGAAAACTTCACAACACAAAACTTAACAGAAAACTTGTAAGCTCCGTTAGTATAAGAAAATAAATCACCACTTCAAGGTACTGTAATGAACTCATTATTTATTTATATTGGTGTTAAACCTACTGTATTCCAACTTCTCTATGGTTTATAACTTTTACTAGCCATAGATTCATCAAAATAAGTAAACAACACAAGAAAAACAGAATCTGTCAAAAACAGAACAGTCTGTAGTAATCTGAATCAAACGTATACTTCTGGAACTCATAAAATTCTCAAATAAATTGTCTGGACCTGAGGAATTTATCTATTAATCATCTACAAAAAGAATTAACTAAATAGCACTCTCCAAATAAAAATGGTAGCAATTCTCGTGAGCGCTAAAGTTTCTGTTTTTGACAGCATGATCAACAAGACTTTCCCCCAAGTCTTCCCAAAGGTTCTACTTGGCACAAACACTAATTAAAAGCATAAAACCACATCACAGAGGCTAGATGAATTATTTATTACTAAACAGGAACAAAAAGCAAAACAAATAAATAAATTTGGGTTGCCTCCCAACAAGTCGCTATCGTTAACGAGCATTTTATTGATGCCATATAGAGATTTCTCTAAACGATGCTCACGATATGTATCAGGATGTGTATACAGAGATTGAGAGATACATGTAGGATATTACTTCGACTAGCAGCGAATATCATAGTCTAAACAAGTCGCCAATGACATGGGATATCGATTGACGCAACAACTATGTCGTCGGAATATCAAATACATATGCATTATAGGAAGCACAGCATAATCGTGTTAGAACATTTATAAACACATGAGGGGTTAGGCCAAATCTGATAATGCGGTATTGTTCAAATTCCTCAGAGCATCATTGTTGCACATCACTCACATAAGTCAATTTTCAGTATGTAGCTATCATGTAAGTGAATTAACAATATATGCACCAGCACCTAATAGCATTCGAGTATTGCGATTGCTACTAAGCACATTAGAAAGTTGGTTCTACTATTCTTTCCACACTAATAGCAAACTGCGTATTCACTGAATATGTGGTGGGACAACAATCAAAAATAATCTATTCATCGGGATTTTGCAAAACTGAGAATATGAAGAAGATAATGGTTCATTGCTATCTTTGGCAATTTAGTTGTGTAAAGCTTCATAATGATTTGTTTCATCCAATCCAAATATATCTCATACATATATATATGTGAGCGCTCGATCATTCATCATAAGGAAGGTTGCATTGCTACTATATGCAACTTGGCAGGGACAGAAAATATCAATTCTTTCACCCTCAACAATGTCTTTACCAAGCTGAGCGTCATTTCGAGTCGGATACATATTAGCACAATCTATCATGGATATATGTCTTCTACATTAGGGATAATCATGAGGTATTAACCACATGGCAAGTCATAGGCTTTCATAGAAGCAATTCACTAATATTCATCAGGGTAGGACCCATGACAATATTCTAAACTCATCTTGTTAGTTATCTTAGTCTTCTGAGTGGCGAGCTTTGGAGACACGTAATATGATCTTATCTACGCACTATCCCTGAACATCGCACGAACGAATAGTATAACAAGGGTATAGTACGCTGTTATGAGACTAATACTCTAGAATTCACCATCAGTTTTTTTTATATGCTCACTTCTATATTTTCTAGTTTTTGGGATAGCTTCAATTAGTTTCTTCAACTTAGCTATGTGCGATATACAGAGCATGCATGAGCACTAAAAGTTTCGTCGCTGGTCAAGTAATCTGAATTTTATCCAGAGCATGCCACCGTACCCCGAGAATCGGCGGCCGAGCACAGAGCGCGTCGACTAGGCGGACTCAATCAACCATCCATTTCTCTGGTAAGGACCATATGTTGGACACGTTACTTCATATGGTAGAGCATGAGCGGTTATTGTAGATGGAGCAGGTAGTCATAATATGCCTCACAACAGTGCTGCATGACGCTGAGGTATGTTTTCATCCGTTACGGATGCGCGATTTAGCTGATTGTAGATCAGTATATCTATGCGCCATTAATCATAGGAGACACTTCGGGGACCGCCCATTTCAGAGCTAGGTCGCGGCATCATTGATAATGTCATTGCTATTAGAGCTACGTGTATTCGGTCGAGATAGTTAATGGGTCGCATACATGGTTTTATATAGTGGGGACATCGAGTCTATATATTAGGTATATGTAGAGCTTTCATTCTGATATTATACGGCAAGGTAACTAATGATAAAAGTGAGCGTAAACTGGTATCACAATGCTAGGAATATCACTAGGCCTAGGGTCGGCATATACTTTCAGCTGAGTGTACATGCTTCCTTCTCATAACTACGGTAACAGAACTGGCCATCTTATGAACCATCCTCTCAAACATGCACATAGGAGAGTCACCTACTCAATAGATCTATAATAGCGGAGAAATCTCCAGTCAGCAACGAACAGTTGGCAGTCGTTAAGGAGCGCATCAGAGGGAAATTATAGTAGAAGGCGATGATTCAAGTCGCTAATTTTATTAGCTGATCATTAGTATGTCAGAGCCATTGTTGCTAGTGTTGATCGCGTTGATAGCTTTCTGTATTGAAATCACATTGATAAGACTACTAAGTTTAATTGGTTTGTACCGAAATTGAAGAAGTGACATACACATCTCGCATAGCATTTAGGAGAGTCATTGTCGGAGCTCTTTTAGGATTGTAGGTGAGCGCGTCAGCGCTTATCTCATGAGGCATAGAGATCGATGCACGTCTATAGCTCACAAGACTGCACAGAGCCATATCATATAGCTACGCGTAGGCTAACCAGAAGGTCTGGAACTCTGAGTGTTGGTAAAGGATAGAGAGAAATAGGCCGGAAATACGGCACGGGTTCGAAGTATGAGTACGGAGAGAGGAAACTATTCTGATAATGAGGCCAACATACCATATATGGCCACGAAAATGACATAGCTAATTATGCGGAGATGCACATCCAATGGGCTATATGCTTTGGGCTACTTGTACGGGACTATGGGAGCTTGCTAGCCTACCAGCAATTGTACCATTCCCCGGTCATCGCGGGGTAGCTGATTACCGGGGACACAAGAGACTCTTTGCCTATTTAGGAAAGTTCTTTGCTTATGCGAGATTTGCCTTGCGAGGAGAGTCATTGCGAGCAACTCTTACATCTAGGCTCCAGCGGCCTTCTCGTGATTTCTGGATCGCGCATGAAGACCGGAGGTCATTGTTGCACTTGGCAGGGCATGTAGTTCGCGCGAGTACTGTATTTCCCCTTAGTTTTTTGAGAACCAAAGGTATACAAATCCCAGTAGGGGCGTCAGGCTACTAGGCCCGCCGAGTCCTCGCACCTGCACAAAACAAATAAATCACATCCACCGCTGCAACTTGCAGGGGCCACACACCGACAAATATGCATCGAAGCGAAGTATGATGTCATGCGGCTCGTGGTATGATTAGGGCACCATTCTAGAGACGATGTCGTATTGTATCTGGGCGTGAGCACTATGATGGAGGAGTTTGCACTAAATAATTATTTGGTATTTTTAATGATAAAGATGCAAAAAGTAAAAATAAAGGGCAAAGTAATAGCAAAAGGAAAATATACCTACGGAGATGGGAGGAGGGTGATGCTAGATTAGGTAGAGGTCTATGAGGGTCAATCAGATCTTATTAGTGTATTCTTGTTATCACAGTAAGTTAGTATACCCGGTTATAAACATGAAAACTGATAGAGGAGAGTCGAGTATGAGGTTTTGCTCAACTACGAGTCATCGCTGTCTTTTAATATCCTTTTCGTGTAGTTATAGTATGAATTAGCGATAAGTAGCCATTGACTCGGAAGATTGTGCTAAACAGGTAACAGATTCTGATAGAAAGTGACCGACTGAGAGCACTAATTATTTGACGATTTGATGAAGTGAGCATGACTTAAGGGCATATGGTTGAGTTACATGATATTATGTTAATAGTAGCGCATCGATTGACTGAGAGTTATGAGTAAGATCAATAGGCCCACAAGGGCTTGGGTGAGAAGCTAATGTTCATTCGGATTGAGATAGTATGGATCCAATTTTTTTCACCCGCTCCCGCGCGCACCAAGATGTATGTGAAATGAGCAAATCTGATTCTTTTCCACTGTCTCATGCGATTCTATCATCATATTAATAGCACCCTCACTATCTATCGAATTGACAGCTTGATCTATCTGTGGACTCGACTACCTAGAGTTAAATGTCATGTTATGACACGTATGATAGAACTAATAATGATATCCCTGAATCTTGTCATCGATGATTTTAGTTTTCAATATAGGATTATTCACTGCATTGTCACATGATTAGTTTTTGTTGAGTTTGCTCCCACTATTATTCATGAGAAGAATATTTGCTTATGTGGAGAGTAGTAAAATTTTCTATGCTTGTAGATCATGAAAAGAATGCTTTAGGTGCTGGTTATATTGTTTAATTCATTCATGATGCTACTGAAAATTATTATGAGGGAGGAATATATGCTTGTAGGAATTGCAATAATATCAAGTTTCCTCTCTATGTGCTTAAAGTTTTAAAGTTATGCTTGTTTTGCCTTCCTATGCTAGTTGATTATTGTTCCCATAAGTTGTTTGCTCACAAAATCCCTATGCAATAGGAAGTGGGTTAGACTATATGTATGCTTAAGTCATGTTATTACTTCATGATTCTTTGCTCTCTTTATGTTACAATTCTTATCTTTTATGTGAGCATCGTTGAAATCATCATGCCTAGCTAGGGGCGTTAAACGATAGCGCTTGTTGGGAGGCAACCCAACTTTATTTTTGTTCCTTGCTTTTTGTTCCTGTTTAGTAATAAATAATTCATCTAGCCTCTGTTTAGATGTGGTTTTATGCTTTTAATTAGTGTTTGTGCCAAGTAGAACCTTTGGGAAGACTTGGGGAGAGTCTTGTTGATCATGCTGTAAAAAACAGAAACTTTAGCGCTCACGAGAATTGCTGCCATTTTTATTTGGAGAGTGCTATTTAGTTAATTTTTTGAAGATGATTAATAGATAAATTCCTCAGGTCCAGCAATTTATTTGAGAATTTTATGAGTTCCATAAGTATACGTTTGATCCAGATTACTACAGACTGTTCTGTTTTTGACAGATTCTGTTTTTCATGTGTTGTTTACTTATTTTGATGAATCTATGGCTAGTAAAATAGTTTATAAACCATAGAGAAGTTGGAATACAGTAGGTTTAACAACAATATAAATAAAGAATGAGTTCATTACAGTACCTTGAAGTGGTGATTTATTTTTTTATACTAACGGAGCTTACGAGTTTTCTGTTAAGTTTTGTGTTGTGAAGTTTTCAAGTTTTGGGTAAGGATTCGATGGAATATGGAATAAGGAGTGGCAAGAGCCTAAGCTTGGGGATGACCAAGTCACCCCAAGGTAATATTAAAGGATATCCAAGAGCCTAAGCTTGGGGATGCCCCCGAAGGCATCCCCTCTTTCGTCTTCGTTCATCGGTAACTTTACTTGGAGCTATATTTTTATTCGCCACATGATATGTGTTTTTCTTGGAGCATCAATTTACTTTGTTAGGATTTTCTTGCTGTTATTTATAAAAATGTTTTGCATCTTTTATTTCAATAAAAGTGGCATTGATAGCCTTTACTATGCCTATTTTAGAAGTCCACATGTTGCTGTTTGAAAACAGAAAGTTTACCGCTGTTGCAATAATTCCCTAGAAAATTCAGAATGTGATAAAATGTTGAAACCTTTTGCATATTAAGCTCTGATAAATTTACTACAGTGGGAATTTTCTCTCATAATTTTTGGAGCTAGGGAAGTATGGATGTTGCTGCATTCTTTACAGACTGTCCTGTTTAGGCAGATTGCTGTTATGTTTGCATTGTTTGCATATGTTTGCTTCTTTAATGATTCTATTTGAAGATAGGACTATTAAATATGCAGAGGCATTTATTATGCGATGTTGAATAATAATTTTAGTGATTTGCTACAGTAGAGTATGATAAGGTTTTTGCAATGGTTTATACTAACTTATCTCACGAGTCCTTGTTGAGTTTTGTGTGGATGAAGCTTTTGAGATTTAGGGAGACCGTGATATGAGAGGAATTAAGGAGACACAAAAGCTCAAGCTTGGGGATGCCCAAGCATCCCAAAATAATATTTCAAGAAGTCTCAAGCATCTAAGCTTGGGGATGCCCCTGTTGGCATCCGACCTTTCTTCTTCAACAACTATCGGTTAGTTTCGGTTGATCCTAAGTTTTTGCTTCTTCACATTCTTAGATGTCATTTTATTTTGCTTTGCTTGTTGTTTGAATAGAATACCAAGATCTGAAATTATTAAATGTTAGAGAGTCTTCACATAGTTGCATAATTATTCGACTACTCATTGATCTTCACTTATATCTTTCGGAGTAGTTTGTTGTTTGCTCTAGTACTTCACTTATATCTTTTAGAGCACGGTGGTGGTTTTATTTTGTAGAAATAGATGAACTCTCATGCTTCACTTAGATTATTTTGAGAGTCTTAAATAGCATGGTAATTTGCTTAAAATCCTAATATGCTAGGTATCCAAGAATAATAAAATTCTCTTATGAGTGTGTTGAATACTAAGAGAAGTTTGATACTTGATGATTGTTTTGAGATATGAGGATGGTAATATTAGAGTCATGCTAGTTGAGTAGTTGTGAATTTGAGAAATACTTGTGTTGAAGTTTGTGATTCCCGTAGCATGCACGTATGGTGAACCGTTGTGTGATGAAGTCGGAGCATGATTTATTTATTGATTGTCTTCCTTATGAGTGGCGGTCGGGGACGAGCGATGGTCTTTTCCTACCAATCTATCCCCCTAGGAGCATGCGCGTAATACTTTGCTTTGATAACTTGTAGATTTTTGCAATAAGTATGTGAGTTCTTTATGACTAATGTTGAGTCCATGGATTATACGCACTCTCACCCTTCCACCATTGTTAGCCTCTCTAATACCGCGCACCTTTCGCCGGTATCATAACCCACCATATACCTTCCTCAAAACAGCCACCATACCTACCTATTATGGCATTTCCATAGCCATTCCGAGATATATTGCCATGCAACTTTCCACCGTTCCGTTTATTATGACACGCTTCATCATTGTCATATTGCTTTGCATGATCATGTAGTTGACATCGTATTTGTGGCAAAGCCACCGTTCATAATTCTTTCATACATGTCACTCATGCATCATTGCACATCCCGGTACACCGCCGGAGGCATTCATATAGAGTCATATCTTGTTCTAAGTATCGAGTTGTAATTCTTGAGTTGTAAGTAAATAAAAGTGTGATGATCATCATTATTAGAGCATTGTCCCAGTGAGGAAAGGATGATGGAGACTATGATTCCCCCACAAGTCGGGATGAGACTCCGGACGAAAATAAATAAATAAAAGAGGCCAAAGAAGCCCAAATAAAAAAAGAGAAAAGAGGCCATAAAAAAGAGAAGGCCCAAATAAAAAAAATGAGAGAAAAAGAGAGAAGGGACAATGCTACTATCCTTTTACCACACTTGTGCTTCAAAGTAGCACCATGATCTTCATGATAGAGAGTCTCCTATGTTGTCACTTTCATATACTAGTGGGAATCTTTCATTATAGAACTTGGCTTGTATATTCCAATGATGGGCTTCCTCAAAATGCCCTAGGTCTTTGTGAGCAAGCGAGTTGGATGCACACCCACTAGTTTCTTTTGTTGAGCTTTCATACACTTATAGCTCTAGTGCATCCGTTGCATGGCAATCCCTACTCACTCACATTGATATCTATTGATGGGCATCTCCATAGCCCGTTGATACGCCTAGTTGATGTGAGACTATCTTCTCCTTTTGTCTTCTCCACAACCACCATTCTATTCCACCTATAGTGCTATGTCCATGGCTCACGCTCATGTATTGCGTGAAGATTGAAAAAGTTTGAGAACACATCAAAAGTATGAAACAATTGCTTGGCTTGTCATCGGGGTTGTGCATGATTTAAATATTTTGTGGTGAAGATGAGCATAGCCAGACTATATGATTTTGTAGGGATAACTTTCTTTGGCCATGTTATTTTGAGAAGACATGATTGCTTTAGTTAGTATGCTTGAAGTATTATTATTTTTATGTCAATATGAACTTTTGTCTTGAATCTTTGGATCTGAATATTCATATCACAAGTAAGAAGAATTACATTGAAATTATGCCAACTAGCATTCCACATCAAAAATTATCTTTTTATCATTTACCTACTCGAGGACGAGCAGGAATTAAGCTTGGGGATGCTGATACGTCTCCAACGTATCTATAATTTTTGATTGCTCCATGCTATATTATCTACTGTTTTGAATGTTTATGGGCTTTATTATACACTTTTATATCATTTTTGGGACTAACCTATTAACCCAGAGCCCAGTGCCAGTTTCTGTTTTTACCCTGTTTTAGGGTTTCGAAGAAAAGGAAAATCAAACGGAGTCCAATTGACCTGAAACTTCACGGAACTCATTTTTGGAAGGAAAGAAGCCTAGAAGACTTGGAGTGCACGTCGGGGGCTCTACGAGGAGCCACGAGGCAGGGGGCGCGCCCACCCCCCTGGGCGCGCCCTCCACCCTCGTGAGCCCCTCGTGGCCCCCCTGACGTACTTCTTCCGCCTATATATCTCCATATACCCTAAAAACATCCGTGAGCACAATAGATCGGGAGTTCCGCCGCCAGAAGCCTCCGTAGCCACCGAAAGCCAATCTAGACCCGTTCCGGCACCCTGCCGGAGGGGGAATCCTTCTCCGGTGGCCATCTTCATCATCCCGGTGCTCTCCATGACGAAGGAGGGAGTAGTTCTCCCTCGGGGCTGAGGGTATGTACCAGTAGCTATGTGTTTGATCTCTCTCTCTCTCGTTCTTGATTTGGCACGATCTTGATGTATCGCGAGCTTTGCTATTATAGTTGGATCTTATGTTTCTCCTCCCCCTCTTCTCTCTTGTAATGAATTGAGTTTCCCCTTTGAAGTAATCTTATCGGATTGAGTCTTTAAAGATTTGAGAACACTTGATGTATGTCTTGCCGTGGATATCTGTGGTGACAATGGGATATCACGTGATTCACTTGATGTATGTTTTGGTGATCAACTTGCGGGTTCCGCCCATGAACCTATGCATAGGGGTTGGCACACGTTTTCGTCGTGATTCTCCGGTAGAAACTTTGGGGCACTCTTTGAGGTTCTATGTGTTGGTTGAATAGATGAATCTGAGATTGTGTGATGCATATCGTATAATCATACCCACGGATACTTGAGGTGACATTGGAGTATCTAGGTGACATTAGGGTTTTGGTTGATTTGTGTCTTAAGGTGTTATTCTAGTACGAACTCTAGGGCTGTTTGTGACACTTATAGGAATAGCCCAACGGATTGATTGGAAAGAATAACTTTGAGGTGGTTTCATACCCTACCATAATCTCTTTGTTCGTTCTCCACTATTAGTGACTTTGGAGTGACTCTTTGTTGCATGTTGAGGGATAGTTTTATGATCCAATTATGTTAGTATTGTTGAGAGGACTTACACTAGTGAAAGTATGAACCCTAGGCCTTGTTTCCTAGCATTGCAATACCGTTTACGCTCACTTTTATCATTAGTTACCTTGCTGTTTTTATAAATTTTCAGATTACAAATACCTTTATCTACCATCCATATACCACTTGTATCACCATCTCTTACCCGAACTAGTGCACCTATACAATTTACCATTGTATTGGGTGTGTTGGGGACACAAGAGACTCTTTGTTATTTGGTTGCAGGGTTGCTTGAGAGAGACCATCTTCATCCTACGCCTCCTACGGATTGATAAACCTTAGGTCATCCACTTGAGGGAAATTTGCTACTGTCCTACAAACCTCTGCACTTGGAGGCCCAACAACGTCTACAAGAAGAAGGTTGTGTAGTAGACATCAACATCCTGAGACTTGCGGCAACATCAGGTCTGGTACACAGCATTGCATCATGATAGATCCTATGGCTGAAGCATAGGGAACGTCTTTCATTTTCTCTCTATCTTCTACAGTGGTCGGGCATTGAGTCTTACTCAACTTCACACCTTGTAACACAGGCAAGACCCCTTTCTTTGCTTGATCCATTTTGAACTTCTTCAAAACTTTGTCAAGGTATGTGCTTTGTGAAAGTCCAATTAAGCGTCTTGATCTATCTCTATAGATCTTAATGCCTAATATGTAAGCAGCTTCACCGAGGTCTTTCATTGAAAAACTCTTATTCAAGTATCCCTTTATGCTATCTAGAAATTCTATATCATTTCCAATTAGTAATATGTCATCCACATATAATATCAGAAATGCTATAGAGCTCCCACTCACTTTCTTGTAAATACATGCTTCTCCAAAAGTCTGTATAAAACCAAATGCTTTGATCACACTATCAAAGCGTTTATTCCAACTCCGAGAGGCTTGCACCAGTCCATAAATGGATCGCTGGAGCTTGCACACTTTGTTAGCTCCCTTTGGATCGACAAAACCTTATGGTTGCATCATATAAAACTCTTCTTCCAGAAATCCATTCAGGAATGCAGCTTTGACATCGATCTGCCAAATTTCATAATCATAAAATGCGGCAATCGCTAACATGATTCGGACAGACTTAAGCATCGCTACGGGTGAGAAGGTCTCATCGTAGTCAATCCCTTGAACTTGTCGAAAACCTTTCGAACAAGTCGAGCTTTGTAGACAGTAACATTACCATCAGCGTCAGTCTTCTTCTTGAAGATCCATTTATTCTCAATTGCTTGCCGATCATCGGGCAAGTCAACCAAAGTCCATACTTTGTTCTCATACATGGATCCCATCTCAGATTTCATGGCTTCAAGCCATTTTGCGGAATCTGGGCTCACCATCGCTTCTTCATAGTTCGTAGGTTCATCATGATCTAGTAGCATGATTCCAGAACAGGATTACCGTACCACTCTGGTGCGGATCTTACTCTGGTTGATCTACGAGGTTCAGTAGTAACTTGTCTGAAGTTTCATGATCATATCATTAGCTTCCTCACTAATTGGTGTAGGTGTCACAGAAACCGGTTTCTGTGATGTACTACTTTCCAATAAGGGAGCAGGTACAGTTACCTTATCAAGTTCTACTTTCCTCCCACTCACTTCTTTCGAGAGAAACTCCTCTAGAAAGGATCCATTCTTAGCAACGAATGTATTGCCTTCGGATCTGTGATAGAAGGTGTACCCAACAGTCTCCTTTGGGTATCCTATGAAGACACATTTCTCCGATTTGGGTTCGAGCTTATCAGGTTGAAGCTTTTTCACATAAGCATCGCAGCCCCAAACTTTCAGAAACGACAACTTTGGTTTCTTGCCAAACCACAGTTCATAAGGCGTCGTCTCAACGGATTTCGATGGTGCCCTATTTAACGTGAATGCGGCCGTCTCTAAAGCATAACCCCAAAACGATAGCGGTAAATCAGTAAGAGACATCATAGATCGCACCATATCTAGTAAAGTACGATTACGACGTTCGGACACACCATTACGCTGTGGTGTTCCGGGTGCGTGAGTTGCGAAACTATTCCGCATTGTTTCAAATGTAGACCAAACTCGTAACTCAAATATTCTCCTCCACGATCAGATCGTAGAAACTTTATTTTCTTGTTATGATGATTTTCAACTTCACTCTGAAATTCTTTGAACTTTTCAAATGTTTCAGACTTATGTTTCATTAAGTAGATATACCCATATCTGCTTAAATCATCTGTGAAGGTGAGAAAATAACGATATCCGCCACGAGCCTCAACATTCATCGGACCACATACATCTGTATGTATGATTTCCAACAAATCTGTTGCTCTCTCCATAGTACCGGAGAAGCGTTTTAGTCATCTTGCCCATGAGGCACGTTTCGCAAGTACCAAGTGATTCATAATCAAGTGGTTCCAAAAGTCCATCAGTATGGAGTTTCTTCATGCGCTTTACACCGATATGACCTAAACGGCAGTGCCACAAATAAGTTGCACTATCATTATCAACTCTATCTTTTGGCTTCAACATTATGAATATGTGTTTCACTACTATCGAGATTCATTAAAAATAGACCACTCTTCAAGGGTGCATGACATAAAAGATATTACTCATATAAATAGAACAACCATTATTCTCTGATTTAAATGAATAACATCTCGCATCAAACAAGATCCAGATATAATGTTCATGCTCAACGCTGGCACCAAATAACAATTATTAGGTCTAAAACTAATCCCGAAGGTAGATGTAGAGGTAGCGTGCACGACGGCGATCACATCGACTTTGGAACCATTTCCCACGCGCATCGTCACCTCGTCCTTAGCCAATCTTCGCTTAATCCGTAGCCCCTGTTTCGAGTTGCAAATATTAGCAACAGAACCAGTATCAAATACCCAGGTGCTACTGCGAGCATTAGTAAGGTACACATCAATAACATGTATATCACATATACCTTTGTTCACCTTGCCATCCTTCTTATCCGCCAAATACTTGGGGCAGTTCCGCCTCCAGTGACCAGTCTGCTTGCAGTAGAAGCACTCAGTTTCAGGCTTAGGTCCAGACTTGGGTTTCTTCTCTTGAGCAGCAACTTGCTTGCTATTCTTCTTGAAGTTCCCCTTCTTCTTCCCTTTGCCCTTTTTCTTGAAACTAGTGGTCTTGTTGACCATCAACACTTGATGCTCCTTCTTGATTTCTACCTCCGCAGCCTTTAGCATTGCGAAGAGCTCGGGAATGTCTTTTCATCCCTTGCATATTATAGTTCATCACGAAGCTCTTGTAGCTTGGTGGCAGTGATTGGAGAATTCTGTCAATGACGCTATCATCTGGAAGATTAACTCCCAAGTTGAATCAAGTGATTATTATACCCAGACATTTTGAGTATATGCTCACTGACAGTTCTCCTCCATCTTGCAGCTATAGAACTTATTGGAGACTTCATATCTCTCAATCCGGGCATTTGCTTGAAATATTAACTTCAACTCCTGGAACATCTCATATGCTCCATGACGTTCAAAACGTCGTTGAAGTCCCGATTCTAAGCCGTAAAGCATGGCACACTGAACTATCGAGTAGTCATCAGCTTTGCTCTGCCAGACGTTCATAACATCTGGTGTTGCTCCAGCAGCAGGCCTGGCACCCAGCGGTGCTTCCAGGACGTAATTCTTCTGTGCAGCAATGAGGATAATCCTCAAGTTACGGACCCAGTCCGTGTAATTTGCTACCATCATCTTTCAACTTTGCTTTCTCAAGGAACGCATTAAAATTCAACGGAACAACAGCACGGGCCATCTATCTACAATCAACATAGAAAGCAAGATACTATCAGGTACTAAGTTCATGATAAATTTAAGTTCAATTAATCATATTACTTAAGAACTCCCACTTAAAGACATCCCTCTAATCTTCTAAGTGATCACGTGATCCAAATCAACTAAACCATAACCGATCATCACGTGAAATGGAGTAGTTTTCAATGGTGAACATCGTTATGTTGATCATATCTACTATATGATTCACGCTCGACCTTTCGGTCTCAGTGTTCCGAGGCCATATCTGCATATGCTAGGCTCGTCAAGTTTAACCTGAGTATTCTGCGTGTGCAAAACTGGCTTGCACCCATTGTAGATGGACGTAGAGCTTATCACACCCGATCATCACGTGGTGTCTGGGCACGACGAACTTTGGCAACGGTGCATACTCAGGGAGAACACTTTATCTTGAAATTTAGTGAGAGATCATCTTATAATGCTACCGTCAATCAAAGCAAGATAAGATGCATAAAAGATAAACATCACATGCAATCAATATAAGTGATATGATATGGCCATCATCATCTTGTGCTTGTGATCTCCATCTCCGAAGCACCGTTATGATCACCATCGTCACCGGGCGACACCTTGATCTCCATCGTAGCATCGTTGTCGTCTCGCCAATCTTATGCTTCTACGACTATCGCTACCGCTTAGTGATAAAGTAAAGCATTACAGGGCGATTGCATTGCATACAATAAAGCGACAACCATATGGCTCCTGCCAGTTGCCGATAACTCGGTTACAAAACATGATCATCTCATACAATAAAATTTAGCATCATGTCTTGACCATATCACATCACAACATGCCCTGCAAAAACAAGTTAGACGTCCTCTACTTTGTTGTTGCAAGTTTTACGTGGCTGCTACGGGCTTAGCAAGAACCGTTCTTACCTACGCATCAAAACCACAACGATAGTTTGTCAAGTTGGTGCTGTTTTAACCTTCGCAAGGACCGGGCGTAGCCACACTCGGTTCAACTAAAGTTGGAGAAACTGACACCCGCCAGCCACCTGTGTGCAAAGCACGTCGGTAGAACCAGTCTCGCGTAAGCGTACGCGTAATGTCGGTCCGGGCCGCTTCATCCAACAATACCGCCGAACCAAAGTATGACATGCTGGTAAGCAGTATGACTTATATCGCCCACAACTCACTTGTGTTCTACTCGTGCATATAACATCAACGCATAAAACCAGGCTCTGATACCACTGTTGGGGAAACGTAGTAATTTCAAAAAAATTTCCTACGCACACATAGGATCACATCAACTAGGCGTATCAACAAGCTATGGATATGCCCATCAATAGATATTAATGTGAGTGAGTAGGGATTGCCATGCAACGGATGTACTAGAGCTATAAGTATATGAAAGCTCAAAAAGAAACTAAGTGGGTGTGCATCCAACTTGCTTGCTCATGAATACCTAGGGCATTTTGAGGAAGCCCATCATTGGAATATACAAGCCAAGTTCTATAATGAAAGATTCCCACTAGTATATGAAAGTGATAACATGAGAGACTCTCTACTATGAAGATCATGGTGCTACTTTGAAGCACAAGTGTGGTAAAAGGATAGTAACATTGTCCCTTCTCTCTTTTTCTCTCATTTTTTCTTTCCCTTTTTTTATTTGGGCCTTTTCTCTTTTTTTATGGCCTCTTCTTTTTTTATTTTTCGTCCGGAGTCTCATCCCGACTTGTGGGGGAATCATAGGTCTCCATCATCCTTTCCTCACTGGGACAATGCTCTAATAATGATGATCATCACACTTTTAATTTTTCTTACAACTCAAATTACAACTCGATACTTAGAACAAAATATGACTCTATATGAATGCCTCCGGCGGTGTACCGGGATATGCAATGAATCAAGAGTGACATGTATGAAAGAATTATGAACGGTGGCTTTGCACAAATACGATGTCAACTACATGATCAATGCTAAGCAATATGACAATGATGGAGTGTGTCATAATAAACGGAATGGTGGAAAGTTGCATGGCAATATATCTCGGAATGGCTATGGAAATGCCATAATAGGTAGGTATGGTGGCTGTTTTGAGGAAGGTATATGGTGGGTGTATGATACCGGCGAAAGTGCGCGGTATTAGAGAGGCTAGCAAAGGTGGAAGGGTGAGAGTGCGTATAATCCATGGACTCAACATTAGTCATAAAGAACTCATATACTTATTTGCAAAAATCTACAGAAGTTATCAAAGCAAAGTATTACGCGCATGCTCCTAGGGGGATAGATTGGTAGGAAAAGACCATCGCTCGTCCCCGACCGCCACTCATAAGGAAGACAATCAATAAATAAATCATGCTCCGACTTCATCACATAACGGTTCACCATACGTGCATGCTACGGGAATCACAAGCTTCAACACAAGTATTTCTCAAATTCACAACTACTCAACTAGCATGACTTTAATATCACCATCTCCATATCTCAAAACAATTATCAAGTATCAAACTTATCATAGTATCCAACACACTCATAAGAGAATTTCTTTATTCTTGAATACCTAGCATATTAGGATTTAAAGCAAATTAACATGCTATTAAGACTCTCAAAATAATATAAGTGATGCATGAGAGATCAATAGTTTCTATAAAACAAATCCGCCACCGTGCTCTAAATGATATAAGTGAAGCACATAGAGTATTCTAACAAATTCTAAATCATGTATGGCTCTCTCAAAAGGTGTGTACAGAAAGTATGATTGTCGTAAACTAACAAGCAAAGACTCAAATAATACAAGACGCTCCAAGAAAAACACATATCATGTGGTAAAATAAAAATATAGCTCCAAGTAAAGTTACCGATAGAAGTAGACGAAAGAGGGGATGCCTTCCGGGGCATCCCCAAGCTTTGGCTTTTAGGTGTCCTTAGATTATCTTGGGGGTGCCATGGGCATCCCCAAGCTTAGGCTCTTGCCACTCCTTGTTCCATAATCCATCAAATCTTTACCCAAAACTTGAAAACTCACAACACAAAACTTAAAGTAGAAAATCTCGTGAGCTCCGTTAGCGAAAGAAAACAAAAGACCACTTCAAGGTACTGTAATGAACTCATTCTTTATTTATATTGGTGTTAACCTACTGTATTCCAACTTCTCTATGGTTTATAAACTATTTTACTAGCCATAGATTCATCAAAATAAGCAAACAACACACGAAAAACAGAATCTGTCAAAAACAGAACAGTCTGTAGTAATCTGAAGCTAGCGCAAGATCTGGAACCCCAAAAATTCTAAAATAAATTCTGGACGTGAGGAATTTATCTATTAATCATCTTCAAAAATAATTAACTAAATATCACTCTCCAAATAAAAATGGCAGCAGTTCTCGTGAGCGCTAAATTTCTGTTTTTTACAGCAAGTTCAACAAGACTTTCCCCAAGTCTTCCCAACGGTTCTACTTGGCACAAACACTAATTAAACACAAAAAACACAACCAAAACAGAGGCTAGAAAATTATTTATTACTAAACAGGAGCAAAAAGAAGGAATAAAAATAAAATTGGGTTGCCTCCCAACAAGCGCCATCGTTTAACGCCCCTAGCTAGGCATAACAAGCAAGAATAGATCTAGGTATTGCCATCTTTGGTAGGCAATCCATAAGTGGCTCTCATAATAGATTCATAAGGTAATTTAATTTTCTTTCTAGGAAAGTGTTCCATGCCTTTCCTTAATGGAAATTGAATCTAATATTTCCTTCCTTCATATCAATAATTGCACCAATCGTTCTAAGGAAAGGTCTACCAAGAATAATAGGACATGAAGGATTGCAATCTATGTCAAGAACAATAAAATCTACGGCACATAATTCCTATTTGCAACAATAAGAACATCATTAATTCTTCCCATAGGTTTCTTAATAGTGGAATCCACAAGGTGCAAGTTTAAAGAGCAATCATCAAAATCACGGAAACCTAACAAATCACACAAAGTCTTTGGAGTCGTGGAAACACTAGCAACCAAATCACATAAAGCATAGCATTCATGATCTTTAATTTTAATTTAGTTAGTTGGTTCCCACTCATCATAAAGTTTTCTAGGGATAGAAACTTCCAATTCAAGTTTTTCTTCATAAGATTGCATCAAGGCATCAACGATATGTTTAGTAAACGCTTTATTTTGACTATAAGCATGAGGAGAATTTAACATGGATTGCAACAAGGAAATACAATCAATATAAGAGCAATTTTCATAGTTAAATTCCTTGAAATCCATAATAGTGGGTTTAGCAACATCTAGGGTTTTAATTTCTTCAATCCCACTTTTATCAAATTTAGCATCAAGATCAACAAATTCCGAATTCTTGGAACGCCTTCTAGGTAAAGATGGATCATATTCAGTCCCATCATTATCAAGATTCATATTGCAAAACAAAGATTTAATGGGGGACACATCAATAACTTTTAGATCTTCATCTTTATTTTCATAGCAATCCGGTTTAGCGGCCATCTTATTAACTAAGGTAGCTTGCCTATCCGAAATTTCAGCAGTTAATTTCTCAAGATGAGCAATTTGGGATCTTAAACCATTGAATTCTTTAGACATATCATCAAGCTATTTATTCATAAAATTCATAAAACTTTTTTGTTCTTTAAGCTCGTTTTTGAAGAAACTATTATGTTCAAATTGCAAGACCATAAAACTCCTGACATTGCTTTCGATCTCTTCTAATCTTTTAAGGTGAAGGTCACCAAATTTAGGTAGAGCCATCGAGACAAGCAAGCAAACTAACACACAAGCAAACAAAAAGCAAGCGGGCAAAAAGAGGCAAATAGAGAGGGAGGATAGAGAGAAGAGGGCGAATAAAACGGCAAGGGTGAAGTGGGGGAGAGGAAAACGAGAGGCAAATGGCAAATAATGTAATGCGGGAGATAAGGGTATGGGTACTTGGTATGTTGACTTTTGCGTAGACCTCCCCGGCAACGGCGCCAGAAATCCTTCTTGCTACCTCTTGAGCACTGCGTTGGTTTTCCCCGAAGAGGAAGGGATGATGCAGCAAAGTAGCGTAAGTATTTCCCTCAGTTTTTGAGAACCAAGGTATCAATCCAGTAGGAGGCTACGCGCGAGTCCCTCGCACCTGCACAAAACAAATAAATCCTCGCAACCAACGCAAATAGGGGTTGTCAATCCCTATAGGGCCACTTACGAGAGTGAGATCTGATAGATATGATAAGATAATATTTTTGGTATTTTTATGATAAAGATGCAAAGTAAAATAAAGGCAAAGTAAAAGAAATAACTAAGTAGTAGGAGATTATATGATAAAGATAGACCCGGGGGCCATAGGTTTCACTAGTGGCTTCTCTCAAGCATAAGTATTCTACGGTGGGTGAACAAATTACTGTTGAGCAATTGACAGAATTGAGCATAGTTATGAGAATATCTAGGTATGATCATGTATATAGGCATCACGTCCATGCAAGTAGACCGAAACGATTCTGCATCTACTACTATTACTCCACTCATCGACCGCTATCCAGCATGCATCTAGAGTATTAAGTTAAAAATAGAGTAACGCCTTAAGCAAGATGACATGATGTAGAGGGATAAACTCATGCATATGAAGAAAACCCCATCTGTTATCCTCGATGGCAACAATACAATACGTGCCTTGCTGCCCTTACTGTCACCGGAAGGACACCCAAGATTGAACCCAAAGCTAAGCACTATCTCCTATTGCAAGAAAGATCAATCGTAGGCACAAGACGGTTGGGTGCCCTCTTC